>NC_058108.1:36809770-37109770 GCF_914725855.1 Thunnus albacares
TTTATAATCTAAATGATTAGCTGGACAAACGATCAATCAATATTTGCAGTCTTACATGAACTTATTGTGAAAATCATCTGAATTTCGGGTCATTTTAAGTTTGATTTGTTGTTTTATTGACTGTTTTCACCTTGTTGAAGCTCTGATTGAACCGTGTTGATCTGTTTAGTTTGTTCTGATTAATGTGAGGAAACTAAATGTTTTCTGCTGCTGTTACACTGGTTCCTGAACCTTTGATGAACTTTGATGAATGGACCTGATGTTTAAATTCGTCCTTCTTGCTGGATGTTTTACTCACATAAACTTTGTCGACGGTGTCGCTGAAGAGGAACAGGGGTCCGCTGAGAGGCAGCTCGGCGGTGGAGTCCGAGCCGGGGGGCAGCTGCTGGTCCCCGGCTTCCTCTCCGAACTGGAAGAGCTGCTGCAGCTCCAGAGCCCGGGTCCAAACACTCAGGCTCAGCCAGCAGCAGGACCAGACGCACAGCCAGCTGCGGGACATCTTCTCCCTGATGAGGCTCCAACAGACGCGGTCAGACCAGCGGGGGCTCCCCAGCGCACTAAGCCGGAGAGGAGGTGAGGGCGGCGGGCAGCGTGCAGCACGAGCAGCCGGTACAGACTGAGGGGAAGGAGCGGCGGGAGGGGCGGATGAATGAATGGAAGAGCAGCGGGAGGATTTAAGTAACAGCGACGCTACATCCGGTCAACAGTTTTTCAAAATAAAAGCATCGCAGGTAGGGTGAAGTTAGGCGGCTGGCTTCCGGTCTGAAAAGTGAAGCCAATGCGGAAGTGCCTTAAACTTGCATTTTCTCTAATGGCCAGCAGGGGGCGACTCCACTGGGTCATTACTTCAGTAAACACTTTCCTAATGAGTAATCAATCACAAGTTTCAAATCTTCTTCAATACATCATAATGTTCATTTTATAAATTATGGTCCAATTTACAGTAAAATAGACGCTAAAGCAGCGTGCGCTTTAGGGCGTGGCTACGTTGTGATTGACAAGTCGCTACCATGGCGACAGCCAGATTCATAGAGTATAGGCGTAGCTATCAACATGGATGTATAATAAGAGCTGGATAGGGCGCCACCGCTCAGCTTGGCAGCAAATTTTTCCTTAAATTTTTACCTTAAACTGCAAACAAGGTCAGTTATGACTCTTTCAATTATGAAGTTTTGATCTATGGAGGTTTTAAAAGCGATTTAAAAATCAATGACGTCGTCACAATGTAAAGTCTATTGGCTGAGCAGGAACTCGTGGGCGGGGCCAGCGGGGGAAACTGCACTGCGCATATTCAGTGCGCTGCACAACGCGGAAGCAAACCCAGAAGCTAGCAACTGTTTTTGGTGCATGCGCCAGCCGAGCAATTCCTATAGGACTGAACGGGCGCCATTTTTAGTCTGGTATCCAACTCTTATAATACATCCATGAGCTGTCACTATTTCAGTGTGTTTTCAGTTCATGGAAGTTAATTTTGGTCGTCTAAAAAAGTCTTGTTCAGTGTTTGGTTGTATTAAAAGACCCTCTAAAGAGTCGGATGTTTAGTTTTTAAGTACATTTTGTTTTAATGGTTTTAAGCCTGTTTTTCCTTAGCAAAAATTAGAATTAGTATTATCACAGTTAACCGTAGACTGTAAATGCACCGTGCTAACCAAGCTAGCAGCTAGCCACTAGCATTAGCATCAGCTCCGTCCTCTCGTCCAAATATGGCCTCTTCTCATCACTTCTGGCACCAAAAATCCAAGATGGCGAGAGTCAAAATGCCAAACTTGAGGCTTTAAAATGGGAGTCCATAAACCAATCATGTCACGTCCATTTTTTATTATTTTTTTTACAGTCTGTGGGTTTACTGGGACCAGTGATTTGTTGAATCTTTGCTCCACCCATCCTAGTTATCTCAGGCCAGTCGAAATGATTGTTTCATATGAAGGACATTTGTAGCAACAATGTGATAACATGTTTAGTGATTGGCTGCTAATATTTAAAGAGCTAAAGATGTAAAACCTTATTTCTCCCATTCTACCTTCACCTTAAAGGAAAAAAAGGTGTAAATGGTTGAAAATACGCCCCACATGTTAAAATATCACAAGATTCACCACAACTTGGAGTTTCCAAAAAATGGACTTCAACCTCACAGCGTGGAATCAACACACAAAGAAAGGAGACGCTGCAAATCCTTTATTTAAACATTATTATTTGTGATGTAAATGATATCATGTGACACACTCAGGTTATATGTTGTTAACACTGAACAACACTGTTCGTTCAGGGAGAAAAGGTCACTTTAGTTAAAAGATTGAATTGTCATCTGTAGATTAAACACGTTTCAGTACAACAGGAAGTGTGTTATTCAGACTTTGTCTCTACTGATGCAGGATGTTTTATAGCTGGACTTTATCACCATCTAGTGGAAACAGCGTCGAACTGCGACTGACTTTCCCTCCTGTTCTCCTTTCACATTCTTCTTCCTTTCCTGTTTCCACTTTCTTTTACTCTCATCTGTTTCTTTTACCTCCATTTTCATATCATTTTCCTGATCTTCCTCTTAACTTTCTCTCCCTCATTTCCTCCTGTTCTCTCTCTACCGCGTTTCATCCTTTTTCTCTCTTTTATCAGCTGATGACAGTGAATTGTTTCAGTTTCTACTGAGGACGGTTCATTAACTGGTTCAAACCTTTCAGCCCGTCCGGGTATCATCACCATAGCAACGGTCGCTGAGGATCATGGGTAGGCTAATGTAGCCGCTTCCGCTATCGTACAAAACTGACAAAAATACTTGATTTCTAAACCAAACTTGCGCGGTCTTTTGAATTTGGTTTTCTGGATTTTTGTTGGGAAATAAAAAGAAGTAGATCACGTGATTTTGTTTTTCGTTTTTGGTTTAAAATGAAAAAAGGAAAAAATCACGTGACTTCAGTTTTTGGTTTCAAACGCAAAAACGACTTGTCTGAATGTCCGCAGACCTGCTGGATATTCAATCCAAAAACCAACAACAGACCGGGTTTGATTGGTTTTTAATTATTTGATTCTGACACCAAAAACTGTTTTTTGTTTTTTGTTTTGAAACAAATAACAGATTTACCGTTTTTTTGGTTTTTGAATTATAAATGAATCATGAATTATCCGATGATACCTGGACCATAAAACTGTTAGTGTCAGTCTGAACGTCACCTCTGACCTCTACCAGCAGCTCCTCAGTCTGAGTCACCTGCTGCAGGTATATGTAGGTTAATAAAGATCCAATTACATCTGATTATTCAGTTGATAGAAAATGAATTGGGAACAAAACAATTCTCTGGTAGCAGCTTCTTACATGTGAATTTTTTTTTTTTTTTTTTTGATGTAAAAAATTCAACTTTTAATACATCACTATCATTGTGCAGTTCAAAATATGGCAGTAAGTCAAAAGGATAAAAGCATCATCTCACATTTAGCTGTTGTTACCTAATATGCTGTCCAAAAAATATATCTCCTTAAAAACTTGAATTATAGTAAATATTGTAACTTCAAGGAAATAACCACAAAAACAAGTTTTATATATAAAAAAAGGTTTTAACAATTTCTTTTTTTCAGTATAAAACATAACAGAGTCTGAAGCCAATCAAACAAATTCACAGTCAAACGTTCTACAATAACATACAAAGGGTTTTCTGTCATTTTTTTCTAGTTATGGGAAAATATAACAACACAAAGTCTAACAATCACTCTTCATTTGCTATAATATTAATAATAAAAAAGAACAAATGTGAACTCCTGGTCTGATCGAAGCCCAAGCCCCGAAATATCTGGTCCACATGGCATCTATGCAGTCTTCTGCTGGCCCTTCGTCCAACTCCTCCTCACCACCGACGGCCAGCTGCTGATGACGAGGAGTGATACGCTTCACCTTCAAGTCTTTGGAGGCGTTGCTCGCCAACTCTTCAGCAGTGACACACGTGTGAATATTTGCAATATTTTCACAGTTTTCTATGATAATAAACTGAACATCTGACTGTTGATCAGACAAAACAAGTCATCTGAATATTTTCACTTCATTTTTCAGTATTTTCTGACACTTAATACACTGAACAGTCAACGGATTATTAAATAAAGTAACAGTCGGTTGCAGTTATCAGTTCTCTGTGTGCGGTTTAATAATCCTCAACCAGAGTCCTTCTTCAAGACCAGGACCAGCAGACGGAGGATGGAGGACGTGTCAGACTGGACTTCACTGCTGCTAATTGATAATTCATTAATGATGAACTAGATAATGTAGATCCAGATGATATGAAGTCAATGTGACTCTGGAAAGGGAACATTTTCTAAAGATCTGAATATTTCCTTTATTACTTTTCCTTTCATGTGTGTAATTAGTGTTTATGTGTTTGGTTTCAATATGAATATGAAGGTTCAGTGAGTTCAGCAGCTGAGTTTTACAATATTTATGATCTGTCAACATGCATTTAGTCCTGAAGGTTCAACCACAACAAAGGAAGAACATCCTTTTATATTTTTACATTTGCTCAACTGTAAAACACTTTGTAAGATTTCTTTTTTTTTTTTTTAGCTGCATTACAGAAACAAACAATTCATCATCTGTTCTTTGTCTCTTCACTTGTAATTCTTGTATCTAGTTGGTTGTTTTTTATTCTCTTCTGAAGGTGCTGCAGAATTTACTGATTTGATTCATTTTAATAACTTTTTTTTGCAGATTCATACAGTTTTATAACATTATCAGAAATATTTGTTTCTTTATCACAGCTCAGGTTAAAAATAAACAACTGTGTGGACACGTAGATGCTAATCATGATCACATTTTCATACTTTTAACCTTTAGTCTGCAAAAAGAAGTGATGACAAAAAACTAAGAAGGAGCCTCACAGTCTTAGACAATGGACCCACATAGTGATGATGATGATGATGATTATATGACGTAAAACTGGAACATGAAGGAGACTTTCCCAGACTTTCTCGTTTCATCAACTTCTTTATTCAAACAGCATTTGAACATTTATTGAAATGAAAGCATGTGAGAAGTTTAGAGGGAAAAATCACTATTTGGTGGAGCTGTTAACAACTCATAGACATGTGAAATGTGACCCCGACTACACACTGCTTTTTGTAAGACGTCAAAAGACAAAAAGGTTGGAAACCACTGGTTTCATCTTTAACAATGTGTTGTATTTTAAAAGCTTGTTATATTATCCATTGTGTCAAATCTTCATCTGAAAAGTAACTAAAGCTGTCAAATAAATGTAGTGGAGTAGAAAGTACAATATTTCCCTTTGAAATGTAGAAAGTAGCATCACATGGAAATACTCAAGTAAAGTACAAGTACCTCTAACTGTACTTGAGTAAATGAAGTATAATCTGATTATCAGGAGGACATTCAGTCACTACATCCTATAAAACATGACGGTGGTAATAAATAATCACATTCATGCTGCAGCAGAACAGATAAAAAGCTTCATTAAAGGTGTTTTTAATAACCGGATCTTTAATTTTTGTTTGAAGCCAAATATCTAAATGATCAGACGTCATCTCGCAGCAGGAAAGGAAAACTAGAGCTGCGAATAAAAACGGAGCTGCAGGAGTGTGTGCGTCTTTGTCGTCAGATGAGACGAGCTGCACAGCATCCCTGATTATCTAACAACCTGCCTGTTATGTAACAGCAGAGAAGAAGAACCGCAGAGAGAGAAGAAGAAGAAGAGGAGGAGGAGGAGGAGGAGGTTTATATTAGGGTTAGACTGATATCAGGGCCGATACCAGTCATTCACTGAAGCAGAGAGGATGATATATTTACTACACAACTGATCAATACTGCACCAGCTGGGAACTTTACACATTCTATATATTTTAGAAAACACTCAAAACTTTTAGTTTATGATTTTTCTGCCATGAAAAAGGGCAAATTTTAACATGATTTTCTTTCTTTTCTTCTTCTCATTGTTGTTTTTCACTATAAAATATAAATATTGTACGAATGCTAGAAGTATGTAAGCAAATGTAAATCTACATGAAATGCACTTTGATGCAAGACTGTGGATATTCAAACTGGAGGAAACTGATTCCAGTTCCTACCATGTTTAGTGATTAAGCCTCGTGTTAAAGTGTGTGAGCTGTAGTGAGCTAGCATGCTAGTTAGCAGCGTAGCCTTGACAGACTTTGAGCTACATCTTAATTCTATAATTCTCTCCTTTCAGCTGATTCTAGTTCCTACCTATGTTTAGTGATTAAGCCTCGTGTTAAAGTGTGTGGGCTGTAGTGAGAGAGCATCGAGTCTGCTGTGTTTCCAGTTGTTGAGCTAGCATGCTAGTTAGCAGCGTAGCCTTGACAGACTTTGAGCTACATTTTAATTCTATTTCAAAATCAGTTATATATATATCAGTTATATTGACGTGTGCAAACATGACATTGACTGTACTTTTTATTTTAAGTGGGCAGGTGAAAATAATTTTGGCTACTTGTTTTCCACTGATGAGAAGTTGGACTGAACCCTCGACTCACGTTGAGCAGATTGAGATGAACAGAAATTAATTTAACTGATATACACTCAAATAGAAATAAATTGATATAAATTAATATAAATAGCTAATTATTTAACCCATTTCACTGTTATTGTGGCTGCTTCTGCCGCTACCGCCGTCACAGTACACAAACAAGACTATTATCATTATTACATTATATTGCTGTATTATTATTATTATTATTATTATTATTATTATTATTATTGACGCTCTCACTTTTTCTTTCTCCCCCTCCTCTCTCTCTCTTCTTCTCTCACTTTCATTCACTCACCCCCCCCCCTTCCCCTTTCCCACAATCAACACATGTTCCTTAGTTGCTTTCTACACTTTACTGTCTTTTTCATTGTAATATGATGTTGTCATTGCTGTTGTTTGTCATTATTTTTGTTTGTTTGTCTATTTGCTTGATTTGTCTTTTATTTATTTATTTTTTCCTTCCCACTACGTCTTGTCAACAATATCACCAATAAAAAATAAAAAAACACTGACAAGTTTAAAAAATGCAGGAAAATTCTTGTTTCACTTAAGAAGGAACGAACTCTTTAAAATAATTTATAGATTAATTAATTCATACATTTGTTCATTTAGTCAATAACTGATTTTCTCATTTAGTCTTTCATAAATTCATTTCCTGTTGTTCATTCACTCAATCACTGAAGTTCATTCATTCATAAATTCCATATAGTGGTTTCACTCATTCACCAGTTCAAAATATATTTATTCATTTATTCATTCAGTCATCTGTTTATTCACTCATTCATTATTAATTAATTCATGTATTCATTCATTCTCTCACTCGCTCGTTTATCATTAATTCATTCGTTCTCTCTTGTTTGTTCATTCATTCATCAATTCCATTTAAACATTTAATTCATTCAGTCAATTTTCAATCATTGTTCACTTGTTCATTTTTAATTTATTCATTCCTTCATTTGTTCTGACGTTCATTCATTCACCATCACTTCTGTCACTCATTCGTTCATACTCTCCCTCCTTCCTTTATTCTTCAGTCATGTTTCATTCAACACATTGATCTAAATCCACCAGTATCTGTGTGATACTGGCCATTTAAAACCAGTATCAGTCAAAGATGAATGACGCTGCTGTGTGTGTGTGTGTGTGTGTGTGTGTGTGTGTGTGTGTGTGCATGCGTGCGTGTGTGTGTGTGTGTGTGCATGCGTGCGTGTGTGTGTGTGTGTGTGTGCATGCGTGCGTGTGTGTGTGTGTGTGTGTGTGTGTGTGCATGCGTGCGTGTGTGTGTGTGTGTGTGTGTGTGTGTGTGTGTGTGTGTGTGTGTGTGTGTAGGTTTACCTCTCTCTCCTTCCAGATCCATCTCTCCACCTTCCTCTCCTCTCTGCAGCATCCCTCCTCCTGCTCAGCCAATCGCCTGCTGGGAAGCAGGATCATGTGACCAACAGCCACCAATACTCTCCACCAGGCACCGGCAAAAAGAGGGGCGGTGTCCCTCCTTCTCCTCCTCCTCCTCCTCCTCCTTCTCCTCCTCTCTGAGTCAGACGGTGTGTCTGGATGTTGAAGGATCCGTTTAACGAGCTGAGACACGTTTCTGCTTCTTCCTCCGGAGGTCGAGGGCCACCGGTCTGTCTGTAAGCCCGCTCCCTCCCTCCCTCTCCTGGGGAAACACCGGGGAGATGAATGGGGAGGCGATGGAGGGGAACCCGGCGCAGCAGCAGCAGCAGCAGCAGCAGCATGCCGGCAACGGCACACACCTCCCTCCCCCTCCCACCATCACGCCGGCCATCCCCCCCTACGTGAAGCTGGGTCTGACCATCGCCTACACCATCTTCTACTCGCTGCTCTTCGCCTTCGTGTACGCTCAGCTCTGGCTGGTGCTGCGATACCGACACAAGCGTTTCAGCTACCAGACGGCCTTCCTGTTCCTGTGTCTGCTGTGGGCCGCTCTGCGCGCCCTGCTCTTCTCCTTCTACTTCAGAGACTGCGTGACTGCCAACGCGCTCGGACCCTTCGCCTTCTGGCTGCTCTACTGCTTCCCCGTCTGCCTGCAGTTCTTCACGCTCAGCCTTATGAACCTCTACTGCGCACAGGTGAGGGCGGCACCGGTACTGGTGCCGGTGGAGGAGGTGCTGGTGTAACTGGGTCACTGGTTCTTTAAAGAATAACTTCACAGTGGCTACAAAATCTTGTTTTTGCTGACCTCTGGTGGTCTAACTTCTCACCTTGCTGCCGTGATGTAGCAGCGTACTTGAGGGTGTGGTCAGGACACCGTGACATCACCGTCGGGTGTGGTTACAGGTGCGACAGAGCACACCTCTTACCACAATGACCACACGATGTGAAACCAAGCGGCAGCAATCACGGCTTGAAATTGAAGCCAATGAGGAAGTCCACTGAAGTGCCACCGACAGCTGTTAGCTGCTCCAACTGTCTCCCATTCAAAAAGCTTCAACTTCTCTCTAGAAATAATAAGTCAATCATTGTTTTCAATGAGTCATCTCAGTCTCTAAATTCAGACCCTCTAATAAATGTGCTGGTGGTCATTTTGGAAATTATTGCTCTGTTAATAAGATTTGAAGACTTATAGTAGCTTTGATGTCTGCCGTGTTGACGTTGATTGACAGCTGTGATTGACAGTTGACTCACCTGCTGCTCTCCTCGGCTCCGGGACTCGCACTGACTCAGACTACAAGAGTTTAATGTTACTTAATTTACCCGTTACTTGATACCTGTTAGCATAATTTCGCTAAAGTAGCTAACGTGAGCTCAAATGTGCAGCGCTCGGTGTTTCCGGTAAGCTAGCGTTAGCTTGGGTCCGAGGTAGCGGGGCGTGTTTCCAGAGCAATGTGTGACGTCACACCTCGTTACGTCCATCTTTACATACACACTATGTGTGAAACAGTGTTTTTTAGCCTGGTGTTAAAGTTGCTATAATGAATGTCTTCATACTGTATTGGTCTGAATATAAAACAATATTATATTCTGGAAATTACATTTGAAAAATTGTGGTCATCTTATATTCGTGGACAAGACAATTCACAAGTTCAGATCTTTTTGAACGGAGTGAGTAAAGCTTGATTTATGTAAGATCAGAGCTGGTTGTGGTCCATGTCAGAAATCTAATGGTGTGTTCAGACTTTTCGAGGAAGACTACAAGGATGAGGACTCTCTTATCTTTGCATTAATAGTCTGTCAAAGAAACCTTCACAGGATGAATGTGTAATGTGTTGGTTGTGGCTCGTAGTGATGAACCTACAGAGAATTATCAGTGACTCTGCAGCTCCTCTCGGCTTTACGGAGCTTTATAGTGAGTTTCAGCTCATTGTTTATCTGTCCGGCTGCAACTTTTACTGTTCTGGTTCACTCTCAGCGCTCTATTAGTGTTGTTTTCAGAGAAAAAGCTCTGAAAAGTCACTGCACACTACCAGCTCAGCACCAAACAGACACAGTTAGCTGTAGACTAGCTGGTGAACATAGTGGAGCATTTAGCAGCTAAAGAGCCAGATATTTCCCTCAGGAGTTGGTAGAAAGTAAAAACAGAACTAAAAGAGAGTGAATATTGGACTTACATTCACCAGGTGGACAGATAAAAGCTTGCTGCAGATGTAGATTCATATGCAGTTCGCCATAATGGCCGCATGCTCTGATATACATAGTTTTATGTTATAGAGATTTCCCAAATCTCTGCAAAGTTAATGTGATCCATAGAGCAACAGCTACATTTACAGACAGGTTGAAATAAACTGTGGTTTTCCTTCAAGCCAAAAGGGTTATGCAACAAAATGGGTCATATCCGACTCAAAACCCAATACTAGGGACCTGTTACGTTCCGGTCGGGTAGCAGAAGACTTTGTAAACTTACATCTTTCAGGAGTGAGATGGTGAGAACTTGGGATTAATTGTTGTTCACAGCACAAATTTACTGCTCCAAGTTGTTTATTGTTGGTCACCTCTTGTGGTTTTGTTGCAAGACCTTTGTTTTCCAGTTGACCAACGTTCTGAAGTTTGTAAAACCCTCGTGATTGACATTACAGATGAAGGACCAGCAGCTTCGCCCTCACAGTGCATTACATTTATTTCCATTGATTTTTAAAGTGAGGAGTGTCTGTTGTTCACTCAAGGATAATGATGCACCCGTCAATCAGATTTCCGTCCGTGCTGAAAGACACAAATGTCAATGCACACGAAGGTTTTCAGGACAAACAGATTTGTGACAGATCATTGCTTTCATTTGGCAGATGAATTTGCTCAAAGCGAGATACATTTTTCCTGCACATATGCATGTCAACAGCAAGGCTGGATTTACCTCCCGTGGGACCCCCCCACTACACATGGTAGTACTAAAGAGCTGAAATGATGGTTAATTATGACAGATGCTCTGAAAGTTCTCAAGTAGAAGCTTCTCAAATGTGAATTTTTGCTAGTTTTACCAGTTTTCCATTATGAAGTCATCTGAATATGTTCACTTGGACTTCAGGGAAGAATGATCCACATTTTATACACTGAACTATCAATGGATTATTAAATAAAATAATAGTTTGTTGCAGCCTTACAGCACTCCTCTGATGGAACAATACAACCTGTCCCTCTAAAATTACTAACGTCATGAGAGTCCCTCTTCAAGACCAGGATAACAAGATGTTCAGATTGGACTAATTTGTGATTGATCAGATGATGTAAATCCAAATGATGTGGGGTGAACCTGGGCAGTGCCCCGCTTTTCCCAGTTGGTAATCCAGCCTTGGTCAAGAGTCATTTGGAGTTCAGTGTCTTGCTCAAGAGCAGTTTGACGTGTGGACAGCAGGAGCCAGGGATTGGACCACCAACCCTACGATTATTGGACGAGCCCCTCTACCTCCTGAGGTACAGCTGCCCCTGTTGCCATTCAGCTAATGTTAAGGACTTTGTCTCAGGCTAAATGGGAACCAACAGGGTTGGATAAATCGTATAACACTGAACTGAGAGTTCTGTCATAAATTCTGTCATTTTTTGGGGGGTAATCAGTGGAACAGCTGCCTCTCCTCTGCACCCATTTATCCACAGCAGCTGCTGGATTCTGAAATAGACCCAAAAATAAAGACAAGCCTCTTCACCAGCAGCTTTAAACCATGAGAGCTGAGATGACGCAGAATCTTTTCCCAACCAAATACTATGGTGTCTTTTTTCTCTAATGAGGGCACCTTCAGGAAGTGATCAATGAAATGAGTGTTGGCTCGGAGGCAACCTTCTGAAGTAAATACCCTCCACATTCATCAGCCTAAAAGTTGATCTCCACAGCTCTCCTGTAGAGGACCTGGCTCACAGTGGGCTGTGGAAGTTTTTCTAGGACTTTACAGTTAACGGCATCCTGTCACATCTCTCACACCTCTTGCGTAAAAGGGGGAATTAGGATCTAATGGCTGTATGACAGGAAAGTCAGGGCATCTTTAAAGTCCTTAAAATTCAACCTCTGGGGAGCATTAATATGGGGAGTAGTAGTTGAATTGTCTTGTCATGAACTAGAGCTGTTGCTTTTTCAACAAGTATGAACAAATTCTAACCAACAATTTGTTCAAATTAATTGGAACAAGACCTACATACCGTAATGTGTCTGTGACTGTCATAAGTATATATGGCCAACGATGTCCATCTGTCAGTGGACAGAGAGAGCGTCTTACTGCTCAGTATAGTATTTATATTTTCCTGTGTGGTGTCATACGACCGCGCTATGCTGCACTGTGTCAGACGAGGTTGTAGAGTTGATGTTGCTCTGCTCGTTTGATGCCTCCACTGACTCACTTGTTGTCTTATAGATTAAAGCAGCTCTCTAGAAAATACCTCCACACACTGCTTCCTGCTTCTCAGATCCTTCAGTGTCGTGATTATCCAATCAGGACGGCTTTGCTCCCTACTGTCCTTCTCCATTTTTATTTATTAGCTTTACTTTACTGACAGATCAAAGGCCAAACTACTTCAAGTGGTCCGTTACACTTACACCTCATCATGACCCAATGGTTTGAACCACAGCGCTACATCATTACAGGAGAAACACTGTTAGCTAGTTGAGGCAACTGGAAATTGAGCTGCCCATCTGTACAGCAGGTGTGATGAGGGAAACCTCCGGCAGTGAAGTCTGCAATGTTTTACAAGTCAGAAACAAAATCCTGCAGATGGACTGCGAGACAGTCATGGTCTGTTAACATCCTGCTTGTCATCTGGGACAACGATTGGCCTGAAGCCACATGACCATATACCCAAGACGCCTCATTGGCTGATATGTGTCTGGATGTATATGATTGGTTGTCTTTTATATTTTTTTTTAACCTTTTTTCATACCTAACTCACTCTATTTAAATGTTATCTGTAATGTGTCCATAAAAAGTCAGAAAATGAAAAAAACAATAAATTATCAAAATACTTGGTGATTCATTTTTATTGCAATTGACTAATCGACTAACCAGGAATGAGAGCAACGGTTTGGAGGTCTGGAACCAGACTGATGTATACGAGTATAATCAGTCTTTGTCTTTCTCACAGGTTTACTTCAAGGCGAAGTCCAAGTACACACCTGCACTGCTCAAGTACAGGTAACTTCCTTAAACACCTCATTCTGCCTGTTTCCACAAAGAAACTCCAAGCTTCAAAAACGTTTTGATGAATCAGACCAAACATCATGTTAAAACTGTTTTAAGCATGTTTAAATACAGTTTTTGGTTATAAATGGTACCGTTTGGTTTCTGAGATCTTTCAGAACTGAATCTCATCTTTTCTCATGTAGACTTCCTCTGTACCTGGTCTTCCTGGGTGTCAGTCTTCTCTTCCTGGTGGTTAATCTGGTCTGCGCGCTGTTGGTCAAGATGACCGCCGCCGACGTCAAGACCATCGTCCTGGTGAGGGTAACCATCAACGACAGCCTGTTCGTCCTCTGCGCCGTCTCGCTATCCGTCTGCCTCTACAAGGTCGCCAAGATGTCGCTGGCCAACATCTACCTGGAGTCAAAGGTCAGGCCAACCACGACTTCTCCACCACCTCTGAACCGCTAGATTATGTTTATTAGAGGAGCCATATTATGCTTTTTATGATTTTCTGTTATTTTTATACTGTCATGATGCCGGATGTTAAACATGGACAAAGGTTCAAAACTGCTGCCTGCAAGTCAAAAGTCAGGGCTCCATCCTGCCTTAAACGCTTCGTTTGCGACGTTACTTCTACTTCCTCCTCGTGATGACGTCAGGTTGTTCGCGTAGCCTTTGTTGCTGAGGTTTTTCCATGTCTTTGCTTTGTCCACTCGCATATTTGGGATCAGATTTTGGCTCCAACCATAGACTGTATATAAAGACGTATCAGTCTACAGCTCCAACATGTACGGATGGATGTGAGGAGTTTCCATTTGGAGTGAAGTCGGAGAAAAAGAAGTGAAATCCTGCTACTATAGTTTGTTTACGTAGCCTCCGGAGCCGGAGGAAGCTTCCTGAAGCTGACCAATCAGAACAGAGTGGGCTCATCAGGAGGCGGGGCCTTAAAGAGACAGGAGCTAAAACGGCCTGTTTCAGACAGAGGCTGAACTGAGGGGCTGCATAAAGGACCAGTAGAAGATAAATAAGGAGTTTTTAACTGGAAATCATGCAAATATATTCCAGTAGAGCCCCAGAATATAAATATAGAGCTGGAAATGTGCAATAAATGTTAACTTTATTATATAAAAATATTGTAAACACACAATTAATCCATTACTGACTGACAGAAAAATAATCAGCAACTATTGTGATAATTGAAGTAAAATGATTCCCCAGATACAGTCAGTCATTTGTGAGGATTTTCTGCTTTGCAGAGTCTCAGTATTTGATAGTAAATTCAGTATTTTTGGATGTTGGACTGTTTTTTGAACAAAACAGGGAATCTGATAACATCACTTTGGGCTTTTAGGAAACTGTGACAGAACTTTTCACTGTTTTCTGGTGTTTCATAGACCAAACAACGACGTATCGATAATGATAATGATAATAATCGTTAGTTGCAACCTATAAATTCAAGATTCACTTACCATCTTTTTTCCTGAGCTTTTCAGGAAATTTGTTCAGGTGACTGTGGGACACGGTTGGAAGCTCTGGAAAAGGTTTGTAAGTGAACCTTAAGTTTACAATATTTTCTCACACATACAGTATTTATTCTGAAGGAGACGACTGAACCTCCAGCGCAGTATCTCTCTGTATCACGTTCATATCGGACGATTGCGTGTTATTAACCGTTGATCTTTCATTAACCTTAACTGTACTTTAGTTGCTGTGCGGAGATATTGCAGAATTGTAAAAAACATTGGCAGTGGATGTAAAAAAAAACACTTTGTCAATTATGAATCTGGGTTTTGCGGAATATCAATGTTCTTGTCCACCAATAAGTTTAATAAGCTGAATCAAAAGGTCCAGTTTATGGCAGAGCATCTGATTAAGGTTTACCTGCTGATTGAATGTCTGTGCTGGATGATAATTAACGATGATACCTCTGTGTGTGTGTGCAGGGGACATCAGTGTGTCAGGTGACTCTGATCGGCATCATGGTGGTGCTGCTGTACTCGTCTCGAGCCTGTTACAACCTGGTGGTGCTCGCTCTGACCGACATCGAGACCATCAACTCCTTCGACTACGACTGGTACAACGTGTCCGACCAGGTGAGGTCTGCTCGTCGACAATGCGTCAACATGAAGAGAACGTATGTAACTCTTTGTTCGTTGGCCAGCATGTAGACGAGCATGGCAGGAGCCAATCAGCTCCTTTGATTGGTTACTTTGTCAGCTAGTCCAGTCCAGACAGTAGCACGGATGTGTTTGGAGATGTAAGTGTCTCTCTGGTTCTATAGGAGGTTATTGTGCATGAATGAATATGTAAGTATGCTTTATAGTTTGTGCCGTTGTTGTAAATATAAGATCGGTGAGTGTTCAGTGTTTTTATATGTGTAATGTAAAAGAAAACTGAATAACAGGTTATCATTTGATGTATTTCTTCAATATATCATACATGTTTCAGACAGTGTTTAAGTTCAGTTTAGTGTTAGTTTGTGTTTGCTGTGTCTATTCTAAACTTAGTTCTTTGCTGTGTAAGATGAGGCAGTTGTGTGTTTAACAGTTAAGTTTATTCTGTTATACCTTTACCTGAGCCAGTGATAAGATAAACTATAGTTATGTAGATGTTTATGTGTAAAACTGATCAGCTTTAGAGGATAGTGTGGTTTGTCCTTAATTTAATATAGTAGTGATGTTATTTTGTGATGCTACTTGGTGCTTATGTACTGTCATATATGGTCATGAAGAAAGTCTGTTCCTAGGTTAGCTGAACTTTTGACTTATGTTTCTATCTGAGGGTTGCTGACCTGTAAGGTTAGTAAACAGATGTCTTAAATTCTGTACAAGCAGTATTTAAGGGACTGGTTAACCTTTCAGACAAAGTAAAGATATCTAGGTGGTATCTTTGTCTCCAGAACTATGATGCTTTATACTTCTGATTGTATTATTTGATTACACTATTTCATAACCTGACAATGCTCTCTTTGTGTGTTTATTGAGTGATCAGCAATTTCCCATTACAGTAACTTGACTTGTTATTGTACATTAACAAAGGTTGCAGTCTTGTTGTTTATTGCTAGTGTGAAAAGTTACTCTGAGCTATACGTTGGCTGTCCACTTAATTCTCTTTGAGACCCTGTAGACAAACTTTATAGGACTTTAATTAACTGATAGTGATTTTCTGTAAATCTCTGTTCTTCTAGAAACCACAAACATTTACCGAGTGTAAACCTGTACTGCCTTTATGTGAAGTATAAGAGACAGTTTTCTAGTCTTCTAGTGTATTTTGACAGATACAACGCAGTGATATTAACCATCTTAACACCATCACAACATTTGACCCCTGAGCCCTGACCTTTGACCTCTGCCTGCCTCCAGGCGGACTTGCGGTCGTCGCTGGGAGACGCCGGTTACATCGTGTTTGGGGTGATTCTGTTCGTCTGGGAGCTGCTGCCCACCTCCCTGGTTGTCTTCTTCTTCAGGGTCCGACGGCCGCCGCAGGACAGGGTCAGTCCTCCCCGTCAGGGTCAGATGACCTCTGACCTCTGCAAGATATGCAGTATGCTGTTTATCCAAAGATGTCATCACATATGACTCTTCATTGGTAGCAGTTAAAAAAGAAATCGTGTTATTTTCCTTGTTCCTGCAATTTTACTGCAGAAAGACACATAAAATACTGCAGTTTTGGCCACAATAACCACAAAAAAACTGCAAAATCCTGGAGGGACTGAGTATAGTAGCTACTGTTTGTGTCATTTAAACATTTAGTTTTGTTTTACGGTGACTTTTTGTCTCCACAGAGCACCGCTGGAATACCGAACCACGTTCTGTCCTCCAGAGGATATTTCTTCGACAACCCTCGTCGCTACGACAGCGATGACGACCTGGCGTGGAGCATTCCTCCCCAGAACGGCTCAGCGAGGTACAAACATAGCGTCATATTTCACAGACGGACTCTTGATCTTCTACTGTAACTCTCCAGTAAGAAGAATAATAATAAGTGTGTTCTCTCGTCTCTCTGACAGTCTTTCGTCCGACTGCTACGACTGGGGCAGCCGCCACAGCAGCTTCACTGTACACACCAACAGTGACGAGCAGCGTCTGACCACCACAACCGCCGCCGCCGCCGCCGCCGGAGAGCTCCACCCCTACCCATGACTCCCCTCTCCACTGTACAGCATCACTCTGCACTTTGACACCGATCAGTTATTGTGTTTGTTTCTATCACTGAATACTGTAGCGCCCCCGTCAGGCCAGTAACCGCAGCTAAAACCACAAAATGCTCCGATAACAGAATCAAAACACGAGAGCTGCAACCAACGATTAATAATTAGTTGTTTGATCCATTAAGTTTCATAAAACGGTGAAAAATATTGATCAGTGTTTCCCAGAACACAAGACGACTCAAAGATATTCAGTTTACTGTCAGAGAGACTAAAGACACCAGAAGCTTTAAGAAGGATTAATAATGGCAGTTAATTGAATAGTTGACAACTAATTGATTAATCGATTAATCGTTGCAGCTCTACACAATCACTCGTAGTTAATACGTGAGTGTTTTATGCTGCAAATTCTGAACATGAAAATGGCTTAAACTCTTGGAATCAGCTGTTGACACAACAGTCTGCTGATGAAGACCATGTGATATGGTCAAAAGCCTGTTGGATTGTAACTAAGTACTCTCTCTCTCTTTAGTACTGTACTTGAGGACAATTTTGAGGTACTTCACTCGAGTGTTTCCATGTGATGCTACTTTATACTCCACTACATTTATTTGACAGCTTTAGTTACTTTCAGATGAAAATTTTACTTAAAATAAAATAATAATCAATGATGAGCTCATAAATTACACCACATTGTTAAAGAGCATTAAAGATGGATTAAAGATCAATTAAAGGGGAATTCCAGCAATTAAATATTCCACTTTTATGAATCTGGGGGACTTGCGAGGGAACAGATTAAAGAAAGAATCGTCAAATTTGAAGCTACAGAAGTTGAGATATCTTGTCTTTTAGGTCTTTGTTTGGGTAAAATAAACCCAGAACACTGGATCCTACATTTCCCATGATGCACCTGGATAATGTCTTTAGTTAGAGCCTCCCTGCCTGGTAACAACTGCTTAATTTATAATTATATATTTTCTGTTATAAATTTGTGGTCTGTAAGCTCAAGCAGAGATAACCCTGATGACATCACCGTGACATCATTGGGGGTTATTTTCCATTTACTTTGAAAGGCTCCCTCCGGAGCCACAGAAGACGTTATACGACTGTTTCCACAGGATGATTCGTACTCTCGATGACGAGTAAACTGATTTTCATGTGTAAAATGGACGGACTGGCCCTTTAAGTCTGTTGTTTATCGAACATTAAACTCTTTGACGGCTTCAGCATGAGAGCAGCTTCCGAATTTGACCAAACACCGAGACCCGATAGACAAACAAGTTAATTTCCTGTCCTGAGTGTCCATGAAGAACTGTTTGAGTCATTTTGTTTCTGTTTCTTGACTGTTTGAGACAAAAACCTGTAAAATTAATCTACAAGAGGTCACACACATGCACTACAATCTATATCCTGTATATATATATCAATACACAGACAGACAATGTTTTTGATGTACACCTCAAAATATGTACTTCTTAACAAGACGTTTAATTGTGGGTTGAGTCTTAATCTCATTTCTTTGAAGAGTTTTCAAAAAAATGTTCATTGAGAAACATTTTAAATTTAAAGAATTGTGGGAAAAGTGGCGGCTAGTTAGAAAGTTTACAGTCACGAAGCATTTAACACGTTCACTGTGTTGGTTTAGTATGTTAGCATGCTAACGTTTGCTAATTAGCACTAAAACAACAGTTTGTTTTACAGGTATTTAATCGTAAATCAAAGTATTGGACAAACTGAACTGTTGACCAGCTGATTAACGTTCTGCTGTTGGTTGAAAACGTCCTAAACTTTAATATTTAGTTCTTGCTGGAGATGAAAAGAAGCTAACGTTAAATCTGCTGACGCTCCTCTCAGATCGATACCGAAGCTTAATGCGCAAAACTTTGTAGAAAAGCATCAGAACAAACCTGTAATGCAGGTTATTAAAGCAGAGCTGTTCTGCACACATGCATATTTACATTTCTTTACCAGTTTTAATGTAGGTTTGCTGCAGCTTCAGTGTGCAGGAAGCTGCTGATTGTATTAACAGCAGTATTAACACCCTGAACACCGTTTTTTAGCCTGAAAGTTTACAAAAAGTGACGCAGAATTTTAAAAAATGGAAATATTTCACAATTTTTACATTTTTTTGTTCAGCTGATACACATTTTTGTAGACTGTAGAGTGTTCTGTGTTCAATTTGTGTTTATCTATTGAAAAATCACGTTTTAAAAATGTTCGTCCCATTTAATAACACTTTCGGTAACATAATGAGCTTGTGAAGTTTTTTCTCTATAACAAACAGTATAAAACCTAAAGAATAAATATTAATCATCCATTTATTATTAACTGATGAGGTTTTTATTAATGAAAAACAGACTTTTGGTTCAGAAGTTTGGTGAAGTTTGTTCCATGATCACAGTTCATCCTCTGGGGAGCGTCGGTTTGTTTCCATTCAGCCTTTTTTAGGCATTTTTTTCAGTTTGCGCATCAAAAACTGTGAGCGGAAAAGTCTAAATATAGAAATCAAAAAGAGACAAAGTGTGATGGAAACAGATTTAGTGAATAAACGCTGACGTACAGGAAGCAGGTGACGTTTTTCAAATTTAAATTCAAATTCAAATAAGCTTTATTGACAGATCAGAAACCTGCCAAAGCAGTACAGAAAATTATAAACATTGACAGATTATTAATAATTTTACAATAACGTAAATATAAACGATAATATTAAATACAATATAATAAAAGGCTTTTTTTTTTACAGATGTAATCACAGAAACATTTACTATTTCTCTCAGATTATGACAAGACTTCATATATTTTGCAGCTTTTACTGCACAAAGATACGACGGTTTCAACGTCGTCATAGTTTTCCTCAGTTTCCTTTCAGTCGCGGTGGTCAGTTACTCTCAGTGTCAGCTCTCTTCTTCTTCTTCTTCTTCTTCTCTTGGCGGTGTTTTCTGTTACGCTTCCAACAGCAGGAAGCTGTGATGTCATCACCAGGATGTGATGTCATCGCTTCAGCTCTGACTGTCGCTCTGTTCATGTGACATCATCATCATCTTCTTCTTCTTCTTGTGTTTTTACTGCACTCGACAGGAGAATCAACTATTAATATTCACAGTTGCATTTTCTTTTATCAGTTTTCTGAATTTTAGGTTAAAATTTGCGCTTCATTCGGATGGAAACAAACCAAATTTCACAGAGCAAGAGGAGAAAGTCAGTAGGATTCATTCATCCTCCGGGGAGAAAGAACGAGATATCTGAGACGCTGCCGATATTTTGAGCACAGCTATAAATCTTTAAAAGAACCTGAAATAAAGAAGAAAAAATGATTTTAAGACTCAACACCTCATTGAATTCTTGTTTGATGGAAATAAAACTTGTGAAAACTGACTTTGCAGTGTTCAGAAAAAAAAGCTTGAATTCTATATTTCTAACAGACGCAGGTTTTGTAATTATTTGTACAGCTGAAGAGTCTCGCTGATGTGGAGACGATGTATTTTGTTGTTGAGCTTTTTTTTTTGTGTGTTTGTTTGTTTGTTTGTGGTCGTGTGTTTGTGACGTGTTGATACGAAAACTAACACTGACAATAAAATGACGAGTCATGACAACAAACACGCTTCAACATTTCATTAAAAAAAACCAACAAGGTTCCAGATTAAACTCATCTTTATACGTTTACTGGCTGAATGTGTCTAAAATGTGGAATATTTACATCTCAAAGTCTCAGGTTTGAATATTTAACTCATCAAAACATCATAAAGCCTCAATAAAGAGACGAAATAGTGTGTTTTTTAGTGTAAAAGTAGCTGTACAGATAAAAAAGAAAATGTGAATGAAAAAGTAAAAGTACATAAGTATTATGAGCTTGATGTAGTTAAAGTATTGCAGTAAAAGTACATAAGTATTATGAGCTTGATGTAGTTAAAGTATTGCAGTAAAAGTACATAAGTATTATGAGCTTGATGTAGTTAAAGTATTGCAGTAAAAGTACATAAGTATTATGAGCTTGATGTAGTTAAAGTATTGCAGTAAAAGTAGTGGTTTGGTCCCTCTGACTGATATATTATTATATATGACATCATTAGATTATTAATAGTGAAGCATCAGTGTTAGAGCAGCATGTTACTGTTGTAGCTGCTGGAGGTGGAGCTAGTTTACACTACTTTATATACAGTTAGCTAGTTTAGTCCACTGGTTCCCAACCTAGGGGTCGGGCCCCTCCAAAGGGTCAGCAGATAAATCTGAGGGGTGGTGAGATGATTAATGGGAGAGGAAAGAAGAAAAAACAAAGTTCTGATACACAAATCTGTTTTCAGTTTTTGGACTTTTTCTCTAATCTTTGATTTTTGCTGAAATATTGGATCATTTGAACATTTATTGAAATGAAAGCATGTGAGAAGTTTAGAGGGAAAAATCACTATTTGGTGGAGCTGTTAACAACTCATAGACATGTGAAATGTGACCCCGACTACACACTGCTTTTTGTAAGACGTCAAAAGACAAAAAGGTTGGAAACCACTGGTTTCATCTTTAACAATGTGTTGTATTTTAAAAGCTTGTTATATTATCCATTGTGTCAAATCTTCATCTGAAAAGTAACTAAAGCTGTCAAATAAATGTAGTGGAGTAGAAAGTACAATATTTCCCTCTGAAATGTAGAAAGTAGCATCACATGGAAATACTCAAGTAAAATACAAGTAAATATACTTTAGTAACTTTCCACTGCTGCTCCTGTAAAACCAGAACTTTAGAGGTGATGGTTGGTGTATTATTGAACTTCGCTCTTCATGCTAAGCTAGGCTAACATCCTGACTCCGTCTCCACAGTGAACACATGAAGAAGATGAAATCTATTTCCCAAAATGTTGAAACACAATATGTGAAGAAAATATTAAACTTGATGCAGATTTGACAAAAAAAAACAAAACAAAAACAAAAGTTCATTCAAGTCCAGAAATATTTATTCCTCTTTTCAAATAAATATCAACAGGTTCACACGTCAACATGGTGCAACTATATATATGCTCTTATAGATCTGAAAGTAAAAGAAAGAAAACTTTATAACCTGTGCTGCCTTTTACAAACTGTACAGATGTGGACCGAACGTGACGAGCGTGAAGATCTGAAGCAGGTTTGTTTTTAAAGATTTAAAGGTGCAGTGCGCAGAATTTAGCGGCATCTAGCAGAACGGAAACAGATTTAATTAATATCTAATCAGCTGGAAATAAGAATCGTCGTGTTTTCGTCATCTTACAACGAGCCCTTTATATCTACAGAGGGAGCAGGTCCTCTTCTGTGTCGCACCGCCATGTTTCTACGGTAACCCAGAACGGACAAACCAAACACCTCACCGCTAGATGCCATTAAATCCTTCATACTGGTCCTTTGAGGTTGAGGAGACTGTACAGGACGTCCAGCCGCTGGAGGGCATGCAAGGCTCAGAGGAAGGCATGCACACACACACACACGCACATGCGCACGCACATACACACGCACACACGCACGCGCACACACACATACACACGCACACGCTTCGTATTTAGCAGATATAAATAAATAAACTCTCTCAGTCCGTCGTCTCGTCTCGTTCGGTTCGTTCCAGTTCAGATCGCAGCTTCACTGTTTCTGTTTATTTGTTTGTTCTTCAGTTGAAACGTTAGAAACATTCAGATTTAAATAAACTTTTTTGTTTTAGTTTTAGTTCGACCCTGCGGTCAGTTTAAACACTTCCTGCTCCCCTTCACAATAAAAGCACAGACAGGTCAGAGTTTATACAGACAAACTAAACATGCTGCATTTCTTTAAGGATAATTCTCAAATATTTTCTTAAACTTAACTAAATGTGACTGTTTGTAGATAATAATAATTAAATTCACTTCATTCAGCACTTCCTCACCAGTTATATAGAATTATATCACCATCAGTGAGCAAACAGCATTTAGACCAAAGCTCACAAAACAAATATGTAAATAATCAAATAAATAAAATACAGGATTTCTTGTAGTTAATCAAGTAAATGTAAACAACTGGCGCTGAAACAATTATTATTTGTATGATTGCCGACAATTTTAATGAATATTAATACTTTAAATGTCAAATAACATTAAACATTTGCTAATTTTGTTTTTGCTTTTTTGTTTTTTTTAGCGTTTATTGATTAGATGAAGAAGTTTAACGGAGCTCCTCATTCGTTCTGCTACCAGCAGTGATGCATAAAAACAAAAAAACATATTTATCACTATGAATCCAAAGAAGAAGAAAGAAGAAGAGCTACTGTGAGGATTTTACTGTGAAGGTGCAAACAGGAAGGTTCAGATCAGTTTGAAACACTCCAGCAAAGACACGGTTATAATAAAGATTCATCCCAGATGAAGGATCTGCCTGCGAGACAAGACTCAGGGCGAAGCTCCAGCCTGAGAGTTTCACTTCCTCTTTAAGGAGAAACTTCCTGTTCACATTCAGCGTCACTGACGGCAGTTTTGTTTGTGATGAACAGATATTTATATCTTGACTTTAACCACCAACGAAAAAGCCTCTGAAGCAGTAAAGACAGGAAGTAGCAGAAGCTCAGTTTCTAACCGTTATTGTTATTTTATACATTTTTATTATTGAATCGTGACTTATTTATTTATTTATTTATTAGGCAAAAAAAAAAAAACACTTAAACAAACTTATCAGTCGGTCTGAGAACTTATTGTAGCATCATAACTTAAACTGTACAGCTCAGCTGATCAAAGAATCAATAAGGTCAAAACAAACAAAAAATACACAATAACATGCAGGCAACTGAAAACTCTTTGGTCCAACTTTAAACTTTCTGCTGCAAAACAAACAAACGTCCAGAAAACAACTCAGATAGAAACGACTGACTGAATAAATCAATCATTACATTGATTAAAAACACTGAATCCACCACAGCTGACGAAACAAAACAACACTGCAGTTCCTCAAAACGTCCACTAGATGTCGAACTTACCGACAAAGAAAAGAAAAGAAATATTAAAGTCTCCACTCAGGTCTGTTCTCACATTCAGCTACTAGACGTAGAAAGTTTTTTTTGTGCATTTACAGATATTTGCTGCGTGTTAGCAGCGAAACACCGAGCAGGATTTGTGACATCACTGCTAGTTTGGAGCCAGTGTGCGACGTGCACGGGTGTGATGCACAAACGCTGGAGTTTCTCCAGCTGTTCAACTTCTCAAATGAACAATATTTGGATTTTTAACAACTTCTAGTGGAGTAATCGAACTTATTCAATGGAAAAAAATCATATCAGACACCAATTATTATTCAAAGAAAATAGTTTTTATGTGTTTTTTTAGGTGTTTTTTCCTTCAGCTGTGGTGGATACATGCAGGAAACTTCAGAAACCTGCAGGTGACGTCACGAAACGTTCACGCTTTGCTTGTTTGTTGTTGCTTACTGATCGTAACAATCTGCTGCTTCAGCACTTTATTCAGCAGACAGACGTTTGTGATAACGAACGCTGCAAAAAATAAAACATCATCTTAACAAGTCATTTAGTTCAGTTTACGTCCGTAAATCTGACTTTCTTAAACAACATACGAATCATTTTATTTCAGGAATTTTCCAGAATCAAACGTTATTTTTGTGCTCCGTCGTTCTCTAAAGGTGAACACACACCTGAATCACACCTGGAGACCAGAACGAGTCCGTCTCATTGGTCGACGGCTGAACAGGCGGAAACTCCTGAAGCTTCTCTTCTGTTCCGTTAACTTCCTGCTGACTGTTTTTACACCATAAAACAAGATTTAAGAGGGAAAATAAAACTCTAACTCCACTTCCACGTCTCTCCATTATGAACTCATCGTCCTATCAAAGGTCAGCTCTGAGCAGACGGTTTTGTTCAACGCCAAAGTTCAGATCTTCTTCTTCAGCTCCTGCAGGGAATCAACTGATCGCTGCCGTTTACTGAGTTTGCTGCAACAGTTTTTAAATCCTGGCGTGTTCACGCCTTCAGACGGAGTTCAGGGAGAAAACAACACATTCCTGGTAGATTAACGCCGTATTTCTACTGTTTAAGATAAAATAACTGCCTCCATGATAATTCTCCTCTTAATATTACGCCGCTATGCAGCGTTTTGGTGTCTGATAAACCTTCAAACTCACAAGATCTGAGACTCAAAGCAACTTTCTCCCATCATATAATCACAGAGCTGTTTTCAGGTAAGTAAGTAAATGTGCACAGAGGTCAGAGGTCGCTCAGAGACGTTTTTCGTCTCCGTTTCTGACAACAGCAACCGAATCATCTGAATCAACGTCCGCGCTACGTGTTGTTGAGACGACATCACTACACAGCAAAGATCGACCTGCTGCTGTGTTGAAGGTTCATTAAGTAGCAAAGCAACCGCAGCAGCAGTTTATCCTCCCGTAGAGATTTAAAACTCTTTAATTCGCTCACGTGTGTTTGGTTTCATTGTAACAGCTGCTTGAAGAAAATGAGGCTGAAAATGAGATTAAATGACTTGTTAAGACGGATGTTTGTTTTTTTTTGCAGCGTGTTGATCCCGTCACACCTCGACCTCACTTATGAGGAAAATATATCTGTTAACCGTCTCCATAAAAACAAAAGTTACAGCGTTAAATGATATATATATATATATATATTACATATATTTACGCAATAGTTCATCTCAAGAGAATCTAATAACTCCTAGTTTTTCCTGTTTAAATAAATCTATCATGATTAAAGTTGTGCTTTAAGACAACAAGGCTGAAGCAAAAATAATGCTGGAAAAAAAACAAACAAACAAACAAACTAGGAGGCACTTTAACAAACAACTACAGCAACTAGAGACAGACAGAAACATGAGACACTCGTCCAAACACACAGAATCACTACTGGTATCAAGTTTATGGTTATTTGAGTACAAATCAAGTCAAAGTCTATTATGTTATAGCTGCAACTGTTGATGACCTACACACACACACACACACACACACACACACACACACACACACACACCAGCAATGTGTTTCAGATCCCTCAACTGTGTTCGCTTCCTTTTATTTTTACCAAAAGTGAACAATTAACTGCTTTACTTCCTGTTTGAACCCTGCTGGTTCAATCATTTATTTAATTAAATTCAATGTTATTATGTAGCTTCAACTAACGAGAACTTTCATTTATCGGTTGATTATTTACTCAATTAAATTAAATCGATTAATCGTTGGTCTAAAAAATGTCAGAAAATAGTAAAAAAAAATGTCACAATATGACAAAAAAAAAGCAGCGAATCTTCTAAATTAAGAGGCTGAAAAACTAATGAATGAATAAATTAATTTGCTGGAAAACAAATGACATTAATAGTTCATATAATTGATTGGTTGTTTCAGCTCTAGATCTTTGGGTTGTGTAGTTTTCTGCTCATGATCTGGGTTTTAAATAAAGTTTCTTTAATCGCTGCTCATGTGCTCAGTGGGAAGAAATGGTTTAAAACTCATAAAATACCCCCCAGACAAGTTTCTACCAACGTTCAACATCACTGAAGAAGAAAAAAAACGATGTTAACTCCAGATATATGAAGAGTTCTTGTAGGAAGCAGAATCCCTTTTTATGCAGAAAGCTGACGTCACAACTCACTGATCATTTTCACATTTTAACAGTCAAACAGATGTTTTAAAGCATAAGTCTGCTGATTTTCTATATTTGTCTTCATGTTTGGATCCAAACCAACAATGAACTGATCTACTAACGAGTATCAAAGCTGATATATCTTATTAAAAACACATCAGTGAGTCACACCGCTGCACTGGGTCACATGTTCCTTCATCATGAAGAGTTTGGTCATGTTAGTTTGTTTAGAAACGGCTCCAAAGACTAATAACAGCATCATGTTTTCAGTCTCCGGAGAGTAGTTCTGTGTAAGGCAGACGCTACTGAGCATGTGTGAGAATGTGGTTCTGTTTACAGCTTTGCTAGCTTGTTGTGCTGCATATCACAATCTCGACTTTGTACTACATTGTAAGTTTCTCAGGACAAATTCCAGCCTTACACAGAACTACTCTCCAGAGACTGAAAACATGTTTGTTTAGAAACGGCTCCAAAGACTAATAACAGCGTCATGTTTTCAGTCTCCGGAGAGTAGTTCCGTGTCTCGTGATATCAACAGACGCTACTGGTCTGTTGATATCACTCTGCTAGCTTGTTGTGCTTCGTATCAAAGTCTTGACTTTGTACTAAACTTGTTTGAGAAATTTACAATGTTTGGGTCAGAATCTGATCAATATGACAAGCATGAAAAAAAAAAGGTGATTGTTCACCGTAAAGAGAACTGCATCCTCGTGCATGCACGGTGGCTTCTTAAAGACACAGAACTACTCTCCAGAGACTGAAAACATGATGCTGTTATTAGTCTTTGGAGCCGTTTCTAAACAAACTAATGTGACCAAACTCTTCATGATGAAGGAACATGTGACCCAGTGCAGCGGTGTGACTCACTGATGTGTTTTTAATAAGATATATCAGCTTTGATAGACACATAATACTTGTTAGTAGATCAGTTCATTGTTGGTTTGGATTCAAATTTGTTGACAAGAAGAAAAATTGATTTCTTGATTTGCCTCCAGTCCTGCAACGGTTTTTAAAGTGAGATTTTTGTAACTTTTGAAAGAGGAAAACGTCACAAACTTTCTTCACAAATGAAAAGTTGAACTGATAAAACGATTTAACGCACTCTGGCTGTCAGCGTTAGTCGGTCTGGTACGACCAGGAGCTCATGATGTTACTATCAAACATCAGTCAGTCGGTCCTCGACTTGAGCTGCTGTTTTATCAGATCCATCGAGTCATAATCAAAAGTTACACAGTCTCACTTTGGACATGTGACATCCAGCAAGCAGCTGCTGTGCATCTGACCAATCAGAGCCGCCGCAGCAGCCACGATGAAGTAATACACTTCTGTGTCGCAGCAGAAGATTCACATGTTCATAACATGAGATTAAAGCAGGAGTGGAGGTGAGATCATCGGAGAATTTAGTGGAATCAAGTCATCTTTTGTTAACTTAAATAAACAAATTTAAGTTTATCCAACTTAAAGTTTCAGATCATTTCTTATAAACATGAGTTCTTCTGATCTGAATGAATGTGCTGCTGAGAGTTCACTCAACTCGTTAAATCAAGTTTCTTGAAAGAAATATGAACAAGATTATTATTATTATTATTATTATTATTATCCCAAAAACTGATGAGATGACTTTGAACTTATTATGAAACTTAAGTTCAGTTAAATCACATTTTTAAGGCAGCAGGGGAACTTTAGTTTCTAAATTGAACCACCTGAACATGTTTTACAGACTTTGTTTCAGGTATCAAGAAAACCTCTGAATTAGTTTCGTTCTTCTTCACAGATCAGTGAGAAGCAGCGACGTGAGAGATAAACGATGACTTTGTCGCCTGTATTTATAGTAAAATCAGCTGCCTACTCGGGCAGGTAGCGACAAGCCGACATCACAGGAGTCGACTTCTTATAAGCTACGGCAAAAAACCACCGACATGTGACTAGTGGTAACACACACACACACACACACATTAAAACACACACACACCTCCTAGCGAGCTGACATGATCGAGGCCTGAGATGGTAAACACAGAGCAGATTGGTCCAGATCCTCAGGCTGTGAGCAATGATCCTCTCTACAAACAACAGGAGGAGGTTAGAAAGGAGAGGAAACAAACAAACAAACAAACAAACAGGAGAGGCAGCAGCGTCCCGACGGTTTTGGACGCACTTTCATCTGGACAAACGATGTCTGTCATGATGGGAGTCCTTCATCAGGACAAAGTGTTTCTACATCCTTACAGAAGAGCCGTAAAAAGGTCTGACTCGGGTTCACATAGTTGTAAAAATCCAACAGGATGTGATGTCAGCAGGGGGCGGGGTCAGTAAAGGAAGAGGACTTTCCGCGCCGTGACTGCTCCAAATCAAACTCGACGTGAACGCGTCACTTCCTGTTGGCCACAGTTTGATCTGCATCCAGGCTTCATGAGAGGCCGTCTAGTCATCGACAGTTTGGTCACGTTCCCCCCGTTAAACCGCCGTCTAATCACTTCCCTTCAGGTCGTCAAATTTCACAACCGATGATTTCTCAAAAGAGACTCAAAAAAAAAAAAAAAAGAAAAAAGAAAAAGAATGAAAACACGTTGAAATTCGTCACAAGCGGACAAGATTCACAACAGAAAAACAAAAAAAGTTAGAGACGTTTCCGACGTAAGCGAGAGAGGAAGCGGAGGAGTGAACGTTCATGTCGCAGCAGGAAAAGGAGATTTATGGGATAAGATCGAATGGTTGAGGGGAGGAAGGAGGAAGAGGAGGAGGAGGAGCGGTTCACTGCTGATCCGGATGTCCGTTAAAAGGCCTTCTTCTTCTTCTTCTTCTGAGCGAGGATTAGACTATTGCAGTTCTCAGTGGGCTGGCGCCGCCTGCTGGCCAGGTGGAGCGTCACTCACTTCCTGTTACCTGTTCTCCTCTAACAGCAGGCGGAAGTTGTGGAGCTGATGTATACTGGTGGACAACCTGAGAGAGAGAGAGAGACTGATGATTACTGATGCTCTCTAGTGATGTCACTTGAGTCAGCGTCGGCTTAAATCAGCAAAAGTCCGACAGTCTTATAGGAGACCGACGCTAAATCTTTACTTAATCATGATAAACAGGTACGATATTTGTGTAGGTCTACATACTGAACATAAATATGTAGGACAACAGCATTTTCCCCAGTAGTTGTTTTTAGCTTAATTAGTAGTCATGGTAACCGCAATCAAACTAGCACATGGTATCTGCTGTTGGTTGATGTTGTTTCACAGATAAAAACAGTTGGATCTTCTTTAGAGTCGATCTGAAAGTCGCTAACTGAGCCACAGGTTAGAGGTTAGGGTTGGGTTTAGGGGTTAGGGTTGGGTTTAGGGTTGGGTTTAGGGTTAGGGGTTGGGGTTAGGATTAAGGATTAGGGGTTGGGGTTGGGGTTGGGGTTAGGGTTAGGGGTTAGGGTTGGGTTTAGGGTTAGGGGTTGGGGTTAGGATTAAGGATTAGGGGTTAGGGTTAGGGTTACGGTTGGGTTTAGGGTTAGGGGTTAGGGTTAGGGTTGGGTTTAGGGTTAGGATTAGGGGTTAGGGTTAGGGTTTAGGGTTAGGGGTTGGGGTTAGGATTAAGGATTAGGGGTTAGGGTTGGGTTTAGGGTTAGGATTAGGGGTTAGGGTTGGGTTTAGAGTTAGGGTTGGGTTTAGGGTTAGGATTAGGGGTTAGGGTTAGGAGTTGGGGTTAGGATTAGGGGTTGGGGTTAGGGTTAGTATTAAGGATTAGGGGTTAGGGTTAGGGGTTGGGGTTTAGGGTTAGGAGTTGGGGTTAGGATTAGGAGTTGGGGTTAGGGTTGGGTTTAAGGGTTGGGGTTAGGGTTGGGTTTAGGGGTTAGGATTAGGGGTTAGGGGTTAGGGTTGGGTTTAGGGTTAGGATTAAGGATTAGGGGTTAGGGTTAGGGGTTGGGGTTAGGATTAAGGATTAGGGTTAGGGGTTAGGATTAGGGGTTAGGGTTGGGTTTAGGGGTTAGGATTAGGGGTTAGGGGTTAGGGTTGGGTTTAGGGTTAGGATTAAGGATTAGGGGTTAGGGTTGGGGTTTAGGGTTAGGAGTTGGGGTTAGAATAAGGGGTTAGGGGTTGGGGTTATTTTTTTTTGACCAAACTGCCTTTTTATCATCTTGGAAATTTCTTTCTCTGGACGTTGGTTAAAGATTTGCCCTCGATCCTGATTCAATCTCTCGTCTATCACGGCTTCTTCAGACACGTTTCAGTAGCTTTTTTTTTTCTCCACAGAGAGGTGAACGTACCTGCCGAAGCCGTTCAGTAAGGCCACGATCTCCTGTCGGGTGAGCTGGAAGCCTTTAGAGGGGCTGTGTTCAGGAAGGTTCTTGATCTCCTTCTCTGAGAAGAGGATCTTCAGCGCCGTGCCCAGACCTTGAGTCTGCAGACGAACACATGAAGTCAGTCAAATGAAAACTGTACGAGAACTCAGGTTGATTTTTATAAAGTTACTGTGTGAAGCAGGAAAACATGCGTTTTCAGTGATTTATCCAACAAACTAGTTCAATGTCATCTTCAGAAGCAGTGTTGGTTGTTTTTCTTGATTCTCCATCAAGAAGAAATTACTTTAAGCTGACAAGACATTTCCTCAAAATACCAGAAGCCTCAAACCTTAAAGGAACAGTTTGACACTTTGGGAAATAAGATTAAGACCATTAATATGAAGCTACAACCAGCGGTGGAAAGAAACTAAGTACATTTACTCAAGTACAGTTTAGAGGTACTTCAGAGGGAAATATTGTACTTTCTACTCCACTACATTTATTTGACAGCTTTAGTTACTTTTCAGATGAAGATTTGACACAATGGATAATATAACAAGCTTTTAAAATACAACACATTGTTAAAGATGAAACCAGTGGTTTCCAACCTTTTTGTCTTTTGACGTCTTACAAAAAGCAGTGTGTAGTCGGGGTCACATTTCACATGTCTATGAGTTGTTAACAGCTCCACCAAATAGTGATTTTTCCCTCTAAACTTCTCACATGCTTTCATTTCAATAAATGTTCAAATGATCCAATATTTCAGCAAAAATCAAAGATTAGAGAAAAAGTCCAAAAACTGAAAACAGATTTGTGTATCAGAACTTTGTTTTTTCTTCTTTCCTCTCCCATTAATCATCTCACCACCCCTCAGATTTATCTGCTGACCCTTTGGAGGGGCCCGACCCCTAGGTTGGGAACCACTGGACTAAACTAGCTAACTGTATATAAAGTAGTGTAAACTAGCTCCACCTCCAGCAGCTACAACAGTAACATGCTGCTCTAACACTGATGCTTCACTATTAATAATCTAATGATGTCATATATAATAATATATCAGTCAGAGGGACCAAACCACTACTTTTACTGCAATACTTTAACTACATCAAGCTCATAATACTTATGTACTTTTACTGCAATACTTTAACTACATCAAGCTCATAATACTTATGTACTTTTACTGTAATACTTTAACTACATCAAGCTCATAATACTTATGTACTTTTACTGCAATACTTTAACTACATCAAGCTCATAATACTTATGTACTTTTACTGCAATACTTTAACTACATCAAGCTCATAATACTTATGTACTTTTACTGCAATACTTTAACTACATCAAGTTCATAATACTTATGTACTTTTACTGCAATACTTTAACTACATCAAGCTCATAATACTTATGTACTTTTACTGTAATACTTTAACTACATCAAGCTCATAATACTTATGTACTTTTACTGCAATACTTTAACTACATCAAGCTCATAATACTTATGTACTTTTACTGCAATACTTTAACTACATCAAGCTCATAATACTTATGTACTTTTACTGCAATACTTTAACTACATCAAGCTCATAATACTTATGTACTTTTACTGCAATACTTTAACTACATCAAGCTCATAATACTTATGTACTTTTACTGCAATACTTTAACTGCATCAAGCTCATAATACTTATGTACTTTTACTGCAATACTTTAACTGCATCAAGCTCATAATACTTATGTACTTTTACTGCAGTAGGGTTTTTCATGCAGGAGTATTTTTACTTTACTGTATTGGTACAGAGGATGTGAATACTTCTTCCACCGCTGGATTATTTTAGCATAAAGGCTGATTAACACGTTACATGTTGTTTGTTTCTTCGTAGTGTAAAAACATTGACGTTGGTCGGGTGCAGCGATATTTACAGATATGAGATTGGTCTCAATCTTTTCATCAAACTGTGAAGTTAAACTCTGAATCCCATGAGGAGAACAGCAGATGGTTTTTAAACATTATTTTTTAAAATGTTCTCAGTTCATCAACAGCTGTTAATTAACTTTATTAAAGGTTTTGATTGGTTCGGCTGTTTCTATAAGCGCAGCAACTAAATTTGAGATAAATCAGTATTCTGTGTTTCTCTATAGTTACTGCAGTCGCGGCTGCATCTTCCTTGTAAAAGACATTTGGAATCACAAAGGGATCTTAACAATAATCAATTATAAAAAAAAAAATAGGAACATCAAATCAGTTTGAATCTAAACAGTCACCTGTAGTTTTCCCCACAGTCGACATTTACTGCAGCCGACACAGTCCATGATCCTGGAGATGTTTTTAAAGTGGAGGCGGAATTCCTCCTGCAGGGAAAAAGAGCCGATGTTGATCATTGAAGACAGAAACTATGATGATAAGACATAAAACAGAGATGGTCTCTTCCATCTATGAGTGTGTGTATGAGTCTGATTTATTACCATCAACACATTTTAACAGCAGATGTGTGAATCATCGTGTTTAAAGCTCAGCTGTGGAATAAAAACACACACGTTGCAACACAAACTTCCTCAAACTTGAAATCTAGATTCGGAGCTCATTAAGTGAGACAAATGACTTGAAACTTGTATGTTGAGATAAAGCGTTAAAACATCCTGACAGATGGTTCTTGTCCTGTATTTCCTCCGTTTGACCCCGAGATTCCACCGGGCGTGTTTTGCGCCGCGTTCCGGCTCCGACGCGGTTTTGCTCCGTCCTCTGCACGGCGCCCTATTCCACCAGGAGCGTGTCGGAAGCGGAGCGTCTTCACTGCGGGGAAGCCTTCCGCCGTTTAAAGTCAGGTGCTCTCCTACTACAGTAATTACAGCAGCCTAGTCAAAGCTGATAAAGTCCCTTAAGGCTACCGTAATTACTGCAGTAGCAGGGCAACTAAACTGCCCAATTTTGTTAACTTGCTCAGCTTTCACTGATTTGCTACGCAGTTAAGTGGTTTCTTTATTCATCTGTTTTAATTGCGTTTATTGTTGATATACGACCAGGAGTCTGCACGGGGTGTTTTATTTTGAAAATTGACCAGATGCTCAATGCTGTTTCTGTGTCTGACTTCCTGCCCAGCTCCATCTGCTCTGTGCTGCTTTACGCGGCTTCCGTAAAAAATAGACGAAGCGCCTAAGACTTTAAATTCTGCTCTATTTTATATTCCAATGTTTTAGATATTTATTCTTCTTCAGGGTTTTTTGTCTCAGTTGTATCTTGTTGCTACAGTCGTTCGATTTGTAACTTGTTGCTTGTTTTAATGAGACGAACACAATAAAGTGAATTCTATTCTGTTCTTGATAAACTTCACGTTATTATTGGTGAGATTTCTTTATAAGAACTTTTTGGTTATTCAATGTTTAAAGTGTTTTCAACCGTTTGTCACCAACTTTCTGAGTTATATTTATATTATATGAGAGACTTGAACTAATGACAGATGGTTTGTCTTCTTTTATCCTGATGAACATGTTGGTTTTATTTTCACCTTTAATGTTTTGGCCTCCATCTTGTGTCCGGCGAACATGGACTTCTCATCAAAGTGCATCGGGAAAGTTCTGCAAGACAAACACAAGACAAAAAACAGACAATTTTTAACTCAGAATGATGCTGAAATACATGTTTTTATTACAAGTCGCTTAGATTACTGCAATACTGTTTTTACTGATCTCACAAAAAGGTCAAGAAAATAACAGTTAATTCAGAAGCAGCAATACAAAAAAAAAAAAGATCCATCACTCCACTGGTTACCTGTATCCTATAGAATTGAGTTTAAGTCCTTTTACTCGTCTATAAAGTCTTATAAAACCAACTACCTTTCATTTTATGTCTCAACATGAACTCTGAGATCTTCTGTTCTTTTAGAAGTTCCTAAAAATGTCCCACAATGAATCTGGTGAGACTTTGTTCTGTTTTTATGGATCTAAACCAGTAGTCACTAACTGGCGGACCGCGGTGCAGCCAAGACAGAAGGTCATGATTTAAAACCTGACGAGGCGCTTCTGTTTTAACTGGTGCAGCTTTTGTAGTCTTTACGGTAGACGGTGAAAGGAAGAGAAAGTCAAGATGTGAAACAGAAAAGCTTTTCCTCCCTTTATTTTATTTTTCTGAAGCACTTTATTTATTTTCTCTTATTTTGAAATGCAGCCCTATTCTATTTAGTAGATATTATTATTATTATTACATTAAACATATCAGCAGTCATTTGACAGTCAGGTATTGATTACATGCAGATGTTGATACGACTACGAGGCTGCTTTAATATATATATCACACTGAATAGTTGTAGACGTTATGATCTTCTGGACCTTTGCTTCAAGAAGTTTTCTCTAACTATAAACCTTCTTCGGACTCTGCTTACTTGATCTCTTTGAAGACCTGCAGCAGCAGCTCCTTGGTGGCTCCGTCCTCCTGAGCGTTTCCTGTGTACAGGTTGACGAAGGCTCGTTCAAAGTATGAAGACACCTTGTAGAGCGCCCGCAGCTCGATCAGGTACAGGAAGTAGAGGTTCTTCAGCCGCCGGGTGCCTTCGCCCTTCGTCTCCGCCGTGTCGAAACGCTGCCTGAACTCCTGAACGTTCGGACCCCAAACTGACCTTCCCCAACCCTCTGAGGAGACAACGACAACAGCAACACTTTACTACGTTATGTAGCATAATTTAAACGTTTAGAGGCAATTTATACGTCATTGACTCTACAATCTGTTCAGTTTAATTTTTAAGTCCGTGTTACCTGGTCTGTACGTTTCTTGGTCTATCTAGACTAATCTAGACTGAATCTGGATTTATTTCTAATAATCTCACCGTCCAGCAGGTACTCGGCACACAGGTGGATGTTGATGCTGCTGTGGAGGCCGGAGATGAGTCGGTAGAAAACTCTCTTCTCTAAACACAAACCTGCAGAGAGAAACAACAGCGAGAACACGTTGAACCTCTTTAATCAATGCAAACTGACAACAAACACAATATTATTACTAAAACATTCAGGTTCTGATTCAGGTTTTTTGGGAGGAATCAGTCTCTGAGATGGATGAAAGTCCTTGTTACTCTGTATATTATGTACTAACTGTATGTACTTTGTTGTTGAGTCTTGTGTTGTAATGTATGCTCATGTATTTTATTTTAATTGTTGAGTTTTATGTGTTGTAAAAGCCCATCTAGGGACTTTGCATTGTGAACTAGCTTAGGCTAGAAAATGCTGTGGTATGTGGCATCAATTCATGTTATATACAAATAAACATAAACATGCCATCAACAGTTTTCACTGGAGCTACTTTCTACCCAAAAAAATTAGTACGAATGAAAACCATTAACTCCATTTTAAAGTGCCAAAATATTTCTAAATAAATAAAGCAAAAGGAACGTATCTGCTTGGCTGGACGTCACATCGGTTCAGTGTTTTATTACAGTTTGGGAGAACTTTATAAAGCTGTTTTTTTAACTGGATATTATTAAAATTTCAAGTGCTGTCATTTATTAGGAGCTTCTACCAGGAGCTTATTAGGAGCGGTTACCACGGTGACTGCTGTCCGACAACATCAGTGATGTGTATTGTGTATCTACTAACAACCGTAACCGTGCACAACAGGCTGCTGATGTCCACCAACTGTAATCTGATCATGTGGTTAGCAGATTTAGACAGTTTTGTTGACTAATATCATAAACGTTGTTCATTGGCTCTGATTGGATAATAAAGATCTGAAGCTGATGTTGCTCCGAAACAGTTTCTGTTAAACTTCACTGATTAATCATCACACTCCTAAAACGCTGTCAGACTCTCCTTTAAAAAAAAGGAGAAAACTGGATGCAGCAGAATCATACAGATCAAAACCTGCCGCCTACATTACCCACAATGCACCTGGGAACTGTGGTGTGTTATGCTAGTAGCAGCAGCTAATGTAGCCTGGAGCTTGCTAGCCTCCAGCAGACATGAGAAACAGGCTACAGGTCTGCTAACCTCACTTCTTTCTAACCACATCACTTTCATTTTCACACTCGTAGTCTTCACACCTGCACTGACTGTTTCTGCTCTCTAACAACTCCGGAGGGAAATATCTGGCTCTTTAGCTGCTAAATGCTCCATTATGTTCACCAGCTAGTCTACAGCTAACTGTGTCTGTCTGTTCGGTGCTGAGCAGGTAGTGTACAGCGGCTTTTTAGAGCTTTTATTCTGAAAACGACACAATGAGAGCGCTGAGAAGTGAACCAGAACAGTACACATTACACACTGACAGATTAGACTCTTATTTTGAAACTATAGTCACTTAAAACACTTAGTAAACGTGTCGTATGATCAGCTGAAACTTTACTGTTTAAAGCTTTGATGTTTGTGATGTATATGTGTGCGTGATTTAACAGTGTTTCCCTTTTAATAATTTCAACTACACGACACCAAAACTCTCCAGCTGTCAGTTTCACTTCTGTCCGTGCGGTCTGGTTGAGTCAGAACTGTAACTTAGAGACTTCATGTTGATTTTAGCCGTTTACTACTAGATGATTAATAGCTCTCTCTCTCTCTGTAAAGCCGTTTACACCCGACAAACAAGATTTTATCAGTCGACAGTCTGCAGAGACACATGAGGAGGAAGCAGAGAGGAGATAAAAGAAGCTCGACTGCACAGAATGACGAGGCTGCCGAAGGTGACAGGAAACGTGACGGATATCTGTGGTCGAGCACGAGAAGCTTTCTAATAGTTAGATGTAAAACCACGTAAAAACTGTCAGAGAAATAAAGATAAACACATGATTTACCTTCCAGCCACGTGTAGAAACCTTCTCCTGCAACGATTCCAGCGACATGAGAGAAAAGAGATGTGATCAGTTTCAACACAATTTCAAAATAAAATTCACATGGAAGCCGGTTTTGGTTTTTACTCACCGTCGTCGTCTCCTGAACGCAGACAAACATAAAGAGGAGAAAAAATAAAGCTGTTAGATTTGTCAAAATGAGCTGAAAGTGTCAACTGATGGCAGATATTGATTTTTTTTCCAGACTGACCTCTGCTGGGAGCCAGAGGGTTCAGAGGTCGGTACACCGATCTGGGCCTGTCGACAAATACATGAAGTCAATATAAAGAACGAGAAATCATGACGGCTGGAGAGTCAAACTGATTCACAACATCTTCAAACTTCATCGTTTTCTAGCAGATAAAATGACACAATTAGTTTGAAATTTAGTATTTTATCACTGCAGCGTCTCTCTTGTTTTGGCTTCTTTCAAAATAAGATAAAAATGATCTGAACTGTTGCACTACGAAGAAAACACAACTATAAAAAACTAAAATTTAATAAGTTAAAAATCAAGAAATAATAAACGCTAATATAAACAAACATAAACAACAACACACACGTCAACTGGATCAACCATGTTTACTGGTTTCTAAACCAGTTCATTACCAGGAGACAAATATTCACTGAATGAAACTGATAAAGATCTAAAGCTGAAACAACCAATCAATTAGTTGATCAACAGGAAATTAATCAACTAAGCGACTATTAATAATTAATTAATTTATTAATTCATTAGTTTTTCAGCCTCTTAATTTTGAAGATTTGCTGTTTATTTTCTGACATTTTAAAGACCAACAATTAATCAATTAATTGAGTAAATAATCAACCGATAAATGGAAGTTATCGTTAGTTGAAGCTACAACACAAAAATTATAATAACATTGAATTTAATTAAATAAATGATTGAACCAGCAGGGTTCAAACAGGAAGTAAAGCAGTAATTGTTCACTTTTGGTAAAATAAAAGGAGGCGAATAGTGTGTGTTACTGTGTGTGTGTGTGTGTGTGTGTTACTGTGTGTGTGTGTGTTACTGTGTGTGTGTTACTGTGTGTGTGTGTGTGTGTGTGTGTGTGTGTGTGTGTGTTACTGTGTGTGTGTGTGTGTGTGTGTGTGTGTGTGTGTGTTACTGTGTGTGTGTGTGTTAATGTGTGTGTGTCTCACTTGAAGCAGTTTTCCTCGTAGATGCTGTTCCAGACCCTCCAGGCTGAAGGACCCTTGTATCCGGTGAAACGCTCCGGGTTCAGCAGCAGATCCACGTACTCAGCATCTGGAGAGGTTTCATCTGAAACACACACACACACACACACACACACACACACACACACACACACACACACACACACAGTCAGTGACTTGGTCTCACTAATCTAAAAGAACAAACAACATCCTGAAGCTTTATTGGTTAATTCTGACCCGTAGTGGAGCTCAGACTTTTTAAGACAGTTAATAAAAGAGCTGCAGCAGCTGCAGGCTGACGTCAAGTTATCACTCACAGCTACTGACTGTCAGAACCAGACGCTTCATCTAACCACAGCTTAGTTTCAGTTTGATTATCAGTTTCATCACAGACGGAGAGACCGTCCGCTCATTAACAGACTGCTGCTAGTTAGCGTTAGCTCCCAGCAGGTAGAGACCAGAGAAGATCCTCTGCACTCCTCTTTCCTGGTGGATGATCGGGGAGTCTGTGGTGGAAGTTGTAAATGAAAGATCTGACAGCACAGCTGCAAATTCAGGAGGCTTATCTCCACCCGGTTACCACAGTTACAGTCAAATCAAGCGCACCTGCAGAGCAGCCGCCCCACGCTACACTGATATACCAGCCGCATGTTTTACCTGCAGGACTCCTGTTTTAATGCTGATGTGAAAACGTCCAGCTAGCTGCTCGTTGATTTCACTCATCAACATCCCAGCATGCAAAGCTGCTCCTGGCTACGGGATGGAGACGGCGGTCAGATCACCACAAACGAACGGGGCCGAGACCACTCCACTGTGTTAGTCTGAATACGACTGCTGAATCGTACCGAGTCCAGTTCAACCAGACTAATTAGAATAGTTAGTTAATTAGAGACATGTTCAGATGTTGACCAGATGAATATAAACACTCACCATCCAGCTCACAGAAGTGGTCCTGAGCGTCGTCGTGCCTCGCCCAGTCAGCGAACGCCTCTTTACTCTGGTTACTGCAACAGGAAATAATATATCAACTGAAACGACTGCAGAAGAAGAGCAGTGACACTGTAGCAGGAAAGACAACGATGCTGTATAAGAATACTATGAAACAGACATATTGTCCATCCGACTGGATAAAAATCATTCTTACTTACAAGTACTTACAATGTGTGTTTTTATGTGTCACTCTGACATAACGTATATTGTTTTTAACAGGACAAGTTAAGCTATTTTACATGTGAGTAGTATTATATATATATATATAGTATATATATACCTGCTCTAATAAGCTTTTTAGGGGGAAAATCTAAATTAAAATTATGTCAAACAGTTTTCAATAAAGCAAAAATCTCCACATATGAACATATAGAGCAGATTGTCGAGGTTGCCGGGATACAAGAACCATGGCGACAGGACGTTCTGATGTCAAAACGTGTCTATTTTTATTGATTTGATCACTCTGATTGTTTTTTTTTGCTGATTGTAATTGTTCTGTATCGAGCCAGCGAGGATCAATAGTTTAGTTTAGTGACATCATCCTGATTGATATCAAGTTTTTTTTTTTTTTTTTCACGAATATTTGTTTCATACAAATATTTTTAAAATTATTTGTTCCCGGGAAGAAAAAATAAAACGTTAAATACCAGCGTGCAGGTCGGTTACATCACTATCTCAGTGTCTCTCCTCTGCTCCGCTGTGACGTCTATCAGCAGGTCTCAGTGAGGGGAGTCACATCCACCTGCTACATGACGCACATTTCATAATTTGGACATCAGTCCTGGAGATAAAGCTGAGCTACTGACACACGCTTCATGAACGCTTATTGTAACACTTTAATTTTTTAAAATTAAAAAGGATTTTTAAATCTCTGTCCACTTTTATTCAAACACAAATACAAACACTGGGCTCTCTGCACATCCCGAGTGTGTGTGATGTCTGTGTTTGAGTTATGATGTTGAGATTAAAGACATGTCTAAGAATAAACACACACAGAATAAGTATGATATCGATGGCCGAAGAGCAAAACCTCCTATCTGAAAAATGCACTTTTTTTGAGAAAACTTGTTCTTCGGGTCAAATTTGACCCGATTTCAAATGTTTTTATATCAGAAATATGAATTTCTTTCATCTAATCGCCTGAAAATCACACGGATGGATCCATAACCCACACTTTGCAAGTAAAAGTAATGATCACTACTTTCATTGAATTTTGGGTGTTTTTGGGGACTTTTGTTCTCCTGAGTCAGAATTGACCCGGGAGGATAAAAGTTACATGATTGACAGGAAGACAACAGGAGGGTTAAAAAAAAATTGTTTTCTTGCAGAATGCTATTTGTTAAGGATTTGTGGTATTGTTTACTGTATTGTTTACTGTATGTTTGTATGGTTATTACAGTATTGTTAACATATAATATAGTAATATAGTACAAAAACAGTGTATTATGTGTTGGATTTTTCAGATAGCAGGTTTTGCTCTTCAGCCATCGATATGTAGGACACGTATACAGTCGTCCAGGTTTGATGTGAAACTGTACAGAGTTCGTGGGATCAGGAGTTTGTGTCTCTCGGGTTATTTTTAGGTTGCAGCGAGTTGAGCAGGTTTTTCACACCGGCGAGAGAGAGAGAGAGAGTTGCATCATCTCTGTTTTTTCAGCACAAACTCATCTGTGGTTGAACGTTTTTCCTCTGTGTGTAGCCGCTCGCTCTGATTGGTCGACAGACTTCAGCGGAGAACAGAATCTCTGACGCAACTGTCGGTGGGAGAGTTGCATTGTGGGTAACGTAGGCGCCGGGTTTTTGACAATCTGGTGCATCATTGTAAGTCTGATAATGAGCTAGGTTTTACTTTTTATTTGTCATGTACAGATGTTTTTGTCCAACAAACATTCTCAAATAAAGTGTCCCTTTAATAAAGTCCCTGATTTTCATTAAGTAAAGTGAATTGATGGGATTCTCTTTGCTCTGGACCTGTGATGACTCTACAGATCTCCCCCCTGGCAGAGGTGCAGTGAAGGTCAGTGTGCTGTTTTGGGAAACTTCCAGCAGCTTCCAGTCAGGCGTTAGTAAATGTTTGACCTGGTTACTATCAGCTGCGGTCGCCTGAAAGCTGCTTTGCATTTTTTTTTTTTTAAATGAGCTGCTTGAAAGTGTCTGCAGCCGGCAGATAGGAAGGTGTGTCGTCTCACCTCAGGGTGCTGTTGATGGCGCCCAGCTCTTTGGCCTGCTCACACTCTGTCATGTCCGATATGGTGTTGGCTGCCTGGGAGTACTGGAGACAGAGAGAGGAAGAGGAGGAGGAGGAGGAGGAGGGCTGTTAGTAAGATTATTACAGCCGGTGTTGTCATGCTAATAATAATGTCTTATGATGTCGTCAATGTTCCTCTTCTGACCGTCAATTTAAATTATTTCAACTTTGTTTCTATAAAATGAGTCAGTTTGTCAGCGAGGATCATGTGACCTGCAGCCACATGTGGTAATTACAGGATAACAGAACATTAAATGATCCTTCAAAATGATCTCTACTCATTTGCTTTAGAGACCGATGAAACCATAGTGACATCACAACTAGTTCAGATGTAACTTTAGACGAGCGTGATGACAGATTCAGAGATTTATGCAGAGACGTAATGTTGATGTAAAAAAAAAAAAGGATTTTAATGAGAAAATTGAACTTTTTATGTGTAAAACCATATTAGACACAAATTATTATTCAAAGTTAAGTATTTTATATCCATCTTAAAACATGTCTGGAGGGAATCTTGCTGACATTAAACTGTTGGTCATCTCAAACCAACCACAGCTGCAGCTGCAGAACTACATGTTGAGGTTAGATTGTCTTATTTGACTTTGCAAAAGCAGTTTAGCTTTAAATGTCTGAACACAAGCAGTTGTAGAAGAACTCTGACTGACTGACTGACTTAATAAAATGACGATTTGACGTTACTATCAAACATCTACGCAGCCGTGTTACTTCTCTTTATAGGAGCTATAGGCTCAGGTCAGCCAGAGGCAGGGTGTTTAGCCATATTTTGGTGAAATGTGATTGTTTTCTCACATCATTTGAGAAGTTTTTATGGATAATTTGATATTTCTCTGTCATGAAATCCTTTGAAATCTCACTGTGAAAACCACCAGACTGAATACAGCCCCTGTCCTCTGTCTCCAGCCTACACAGGTGCAGTGTTTGATCATTAAAATATAGCTTTCCGGTGGAGGCCTCGTGCTTACTACCCAATGAACCTGTGTAACTGATGGTTTAGGATTTTTTACACTCTGGTAGCCTGAGACTCTCCTCACGCTCTGCTGAGGTGGCACGTATTCATGTTTCCTTTCTAACAGCGACTGCTGAGTTTCCAGCTCGACCTTCACTGAGACGAGAGCAGATGTCCAAACACTTCTGGTTCATTACGAGACAAACATCAGGCTGTGAGCCAAGAGCTGCCTGGCAAACACTCAGCGCTCGGTCGCTACGTGGAAACTATCAGAGGAGATAAGCTGAGTGGTCTGAGCTAAGTTCAGATGTGTGTGTGTGTGTGTGTGTGTGTGTGTGTGTGTGTGTGTTCAGTGAATCAGCTGATGAGACAGAATGTGCTGAACAAATGCAGCTGGTCCTAAACTCCATCAAACAAGTTGTCTATGAACAGGTACGAACATCAGCCGATCATTTAACCTCTGCTGATATGAAAAATCCATAGTAGGACGACTTGTGAGGAAACTATTTCATCATGTGCTGTGTAGACAAGCTTGTAATGTAAACTCTGTCAGATGGTCTCACCTTGTTGTAGTTCCCAGACTTGATGCCCACTGGGATCTTACTCTGTAAAACACATCAATAAACTGTCAATAATCCACAAACAAACAAGAGTATAATACAGTATAGTTAGTATAGTATAGTTAGTATAATATAGTTAGTATAGTATAGTATAGTATAGTTAGTATAGTATAGTAAGTATAATATAGTTAGTATAGTAAGTGTAATATAGCATATATACCATAGTACACTTTAGTTAGTATAGTAAGTATAATATAGTATAGTGTAGTTAGTATAGTATAGCATATATAACATAGTTAGTATAGTATAGTATAGTAAGTATAATATAGCATAGTATAGTATAGTATAGTAAGTATAATATAGTATAGTATAGTTAGTATAGTATAGTTAGTATAGTATAGTAAGTATAATATAGTATAGTATAGTATAGTTAGTATAGTATAGTAAGTATAATATAGTATAGTATAGTATAGTTAGTATAGTATAGTAAGTATAATATAGTATAGTATAGTTAGTATAGTATAGTAAGTATAATATAGTATAGTATAGTATAGTTAGTATAGTATAGTAAGTATAATATAGTATAGTATAGTATAGTTAGTATAGTATAGTAAGTATAATATAGTATAGTATAGTATAGTTAGTATAGTATAGTAAGTATAATATAGTATAGTATAGTATAGTTAGTATAGTATAGTAAGTATAATATAGTATAGTATAGTTAGTATAGTATAGTAAGTGTAATATAGAATAAATACTATACTATAGTGAAGTATAGTATAGTAAGTATAGTTAGTATAGTATAGTATAGTATAGTATAGTATAGTTAGTATAGTATAGCAAGTATAGTAAGTATAATATAGCATATATACCATAGTACACTTTAATTAGTATAGTAAGTATGATATAGTATAGATAGCATAGTTAGTATAGTAAGTATAATATAGTATAGTTAGTATGGTATAGTAAGTATAATATAGTATATATACCATGGTACACTTTAATTAGTATAGTAAGTATGATATAGTATAGATAGCGTAGTTAGTATAGTAAATATAGTATAGTAAGTGTAATATAGAATAGATCGTATAGTATAGTATACTATAGTATAGTAAGTATAGTATATAATAGTATAATAAAGTATGGTATAGTACAGTTAGTATAGTATAGTAAGTATAATGTAGCATATACCATAGTTAGTATAGTATAGTATAGTATAGTATAGTATAGTATAGTATAGTAAGTATAGTATAGTATAGTATAGTATAGTAAGTATAGTATAGTATAGTCTAGTATAGTACGTATAGTATAGCAAGCATTGTAAAAGATAACATTTGTCAGTTAACTGGGTTATACTGAGGTAATTCACAGGTTATGTTCACTAGAACGTCATATATATTAGTTTATGACATTATAGTACATCTATAATGACGTCAGTGACCAGACAGATGTTGGGGGTTACACTGTGTGAGGCAGGTGTGAGTGTTGACCTCTGACCTCTGGGCAGGGCTCCACATGGCAGTCTTTGATGGAGCAGTGTCCGTCGTCCGGCCAGAAGGGACACGGTCGCTTCAAGTTTACCTGCAGACATCATAATGACATCATTATTATTAAACATGGGTAAAATGAAATGGAATTAAACAACACAAAGAATAAAGTTGAAGTTAAATTAAATAAAGGCTCATCTTGTGTGTTAGAATGTGTAGAAATGTGTTTCCACTCTGCATCCACTCTGACCAGAGGATGAGAGCCTTCAGCTGACAGTGTGAGAAGCTGAACTTGATATTCATATCTAGCCTGGTTTACATTCAGACCTCTGAATAACCCCCTCACTCTAATCTCAGATTCTTTTTATTCAGATAGGTGGGTGTTTGTGTTCATTGCTGCGTTTCCCTGGTTTGAAAACAACCAAACCAATCAGAGCTTTTGTTGGTAGATTTAAAGAGACGACACACAGCTTATCTTCTTGTGCCAGAGCCAAACCAACGCTTGTTAAATCAACATATTTCTTTGATGCTGCTCCTAGCAACCACCTTTGCTTTGTGTCAACTGAAAGGTGACGTCGACTAGTCACTCACTGCTGATTGGTTTGAGCAAAATAACCCAATAGGATCCAATAACTGTGCAGAGTTTCCCTCTGACTGCCGGAGCTGCTGTGGGGTTTTTCCACGGCCTCGGCTCGTCTGCCAAGTCGACCTGTGATGACATGCGTCTACACTTCAGCCTCACAGCGGGAGACGGCTGCGCTGAGACACGCTGCTGTATTCAGATCTCCATACTTTTGTAACTTTGACCTGAATCTCTGTGGTTTCAAGTTTAGATTATCATCCTGTTTGTACTTGAAATCCAACCTCAGTTCACTGTTCACTGACAGCTTTCACATTACTGCTAATAGAGAGCCAATACTTCCTGCTGCAGGATGCTTTTATTGTTCGGCTATAGGAAACGCACTGTTTGTGTCGCCAAGTTAGTGGCACTACACCTCAATAAAACAGGTCTGATCAACCACATACGCACGTATTTGCACATATTCTGTGCTGTTTGGTCAGTGGATCGGTTTTAACAGTACGAGCAGAAACAGCCACAGTGATATTTAGATGAAGAGAGAGACGTTCACACATGCGGCCTTGAAAGCTGGGACGATGACGGCTGCTATTCACTGTGAATGAGACCTGCCCCCCCCTCCCGCTGAGCTAGAGAGGCTCAAAAAGCGCCCAGCAACACTACAGGGGAAAGTTAAGAGAGGCTCATGCAAATGTCCTCTGACACAGTGTGAACAACAACCAGCGAGAGCCAATCACACCTGCTCCCTGAAATAACTTTAAAACAAAGTAGAGGAGAAGCTGCAGTCTCTGGTTTGTGTTTAATGAGCTACCGGGAACATTAAAAGAACGACGATGCGTGGAAACAAACTGTCGACGTTTGTGGTTCATCAGTACGGTGACTACATCAGAGCTACGGATTGTGTGTGAACGCACCGTTACTGTGGTTTAGTAACCAGCGAACCTCCAGCACATCATCAAGGTTTTACAACTTCACCTTCCTGTGCTTGCAGTACAAAAACAGTTTGGCTAAAAATATCCCTCACTATAACATCAACAAAACCAAACTGGTCTCATATTTGCCTGGTTGACTGAGGTGTTAGATACTAGACGCACTAGAACGGGCTCTAAAAGAGTTTAACACTGGCTTTACCGCAGCAGTTATCACTGCAAACATCAGTTCATGGACGTCAGTCACGATCGTCCGCAGATTATTTCATCAACACAGCAGCCTTCCTTCCTATTGTGTAACATCCTCCTAACCAACTCCGGACAAGAAGAAGCTCAATGTGAAAAATAAAATACTTGTGCTGTCGTCTGCTTTCTGCAGGTCCAGCAGTGTTTTGTTTAACATTAGCATGAACATCTAAGAGCTCTTCACCAAATGACAAAGTGAACATTTTCACCAAAGAATATCCAGATTACAGTTAAAGTAGCATTTGGGTTTAAACTAATTTTCACATCCAAACGGTATTAAGTTTCTTGCTACACTGATCACCACAGTTTACAGTAAACAAGTGCAAGCAAACCTCCACGTTAATCCGACTAAATTCGTAAGCGCATCGTTTTCTCTCCGTCCAGACTAAAACAGCGTTTTTTTTCTCCAGAGTGTGTAAACGGTGTTGTAACGTGTTCAGAAAAAAAACGGAGCTGCGTATAAACGCTGTCATATCGCTGACAGAACAGGCGGTGGCAGCAGCGCGGCGTTTCATCGGAAGAGGAAGAAGAAGAAACAATAACAACAACAATGGCGGACGGCTTCATGTGCGTGTTGTTCTCTTTATTGTCTACCTTGTTCAGAGTTAAACGTAGACATCTACCACCTCAAACTGTTGGAATCTGCTGTTATAAACTAAACGTCAGGAAGCTGCTGCGGAAATGTAAATAGTAATTAAAGCAGCAAGCAGCGTTGGTCGGGACCTCGCACTCTGGCCCGTTGGGATCAGATCATTTTGCTTTTTGAAAATGAGGGATATTTCTTACAAATGTGGTGTGATTTTATTTTGAAAGTTTGATTGACACTTCTTGTGAAATATCTTCATAAATACCATGACTTTGGCCAAATCTTACATTAAAAATCATATTTTAGTAGGAAATTTTGTGGCAAATCCATTGATACAGGTTTGAAAGTGGTCAGACTTATAGTTTAGACGTCAGAAGCCTCTGTTTGACACAAAGTCCATTCCCATAGATTGCCTCCTCATTGTTTTACATTGTAAGGTGTGATGTGGCACTGCAACTTTCAGGGCTTATAAAATCCAAACCGTTCAAGTTATTACAAAGTTTTTAACAACTTTTTTCAGCATAGTGTCATAAGTCATCTATTACAGTTTGAAGCTGATACCATTAACACCCTCGGAGGAGATAGCGTTTGTTCAGGGTCCAAAATTGGAGCAAAGTCTTATTTTGAAAGTCTGATTGTGGACTTCCTGTTGGATTTAGGTCAGGGGAGTCAGTGTATGATTTGTAGATCTTGATGAGACAAATAATTGAGTTTTGGTTTGATCTCTCTACGACATTCCTACGGGCCGTGGCGGCCATTTTAGTTACATAGGTGGCGCTAGAGAGCACATTTTGGCACTTTAGGGGTTAATTTTTACATTTTATCAAATTTTCTACCAGACCTGATGTGTGTGCCAAATTTGGTGAGTTCTTGAGCATGTTTAGGGGATCAAATTAAGGGTTTCAGTGGTATAATAACAAAGAAAGAAACAAAGAAAGAAAGAAACAAACAAACACACGAAAAACAGAAGGGTCCTCGCCCTTAAGCCTTCTGGGCTCGGTCCCTAATAATTACTATCCTCTGCACATACAGGAGAATGACCCGTCTAAATGTGGACGGACGTATTTACAGAAACCAGCTGTGGACGCGTGTTGATTTTGCACTAAAATGTAATCTCAGAAAATATTCACAGAAGGGAAAGAAAACGTTTGTGTATTGGCGGTGAAGGAGCAGCTCTCACCCTGTAGTATCTGAAGTAGTCTCTCTCCGTCAGTTTCTTGATACGAGGGTAAATCTTGAAGTTGTTGAAGACGTCGATGCTTTCAACGTCACAGAAGCAGTCGTCCAGGACTCCCGTCAGCTGAAACAGAGCAGAGAGAAAAAAGGCTTTTTATGTATCACATGACGACGACGTTTAACCAAACAATGTTTCATAAGAAGTCACGTTACTCGTTCAGGACGCTAAACTGGAGTGTTGCAGTATGTAACATAAAGCTTTACTGTGTTGCAGAGTTGTTCAGAGATTGATTCCTGGTTAAAGTGTCCGTGCAGCTGCAGTCATGTGATGTTATGTGAGTGTTGTTTTTACTGTGTGTAAGAGATATACAAATACTGAATAAGTTAGAGTTTGACATATCGTGGACAAGCTGCAACATCTGAGACTGAAACATGAAGCCAAAACCTGCAGTTCCTCCGATGACCTCTGGAGGCTCCAAAAGCGAGTCGACCCTGAAATAAACATGTTTACAGCCTGGTATAAAAAACGCTTTTGGTCTCTAAAGCTAATTTCTCGCTTCATGACAACTGCACTGGGGTTAGCCTATTTTTATAGAAGTCACCTGTTGTGGATTTCATGTAATCTGATTTAATAATAAGATGTATTTCTGGTGAAGTAATGAAATGCTGTGTGTCTGTTAGAGATTGTTTTGTTACCAGTGTATGAATATAAATGTTTATAATAAACATTATAGTTTTTATTTATTGCATTATTTCCACTGCGCTCTACTTTTATTCCCATGTGCAGCTTCAAGATGATTCAGTTGGATTTACGTTAAGTTTACGGCTGCAACTACAGATCGTTATCGATTAATCTGTCGATTTCTTTTCCTCAAAGCCTGAGATGCAACATCAACAACTCAAGATATTCAGTTTACTCTCACATTGGACTAAAGAAACCAGAAAATATTCACATTTAAGAAGCTGGAATCTGAGAATTTTAGTATTTTGTTATTAAAAAATGACTCAAAGTGATTAATTGATATCATCACCTGCTAGAGCCTTTTACTTTGAGGAAACGTGCATCAATGTTTAAGACTTTTCGAGACCTGCAGATAGGAAACCTCCAGATACAGCAGCTCCACCACTGAACACTGAGCCTCCACTTCCACAGCAGGAGGCCCACAGACAGACCCCCCCCCCCCACCCCCACCCCACCCACCATACATAATACATCCACCACACAGCGCTCTGTTACCTGAACCCGTGCAGGGCAGACTCAACCTACAACACAAACGCTGCCATCTTCATCTCTGAAACTAAATCTGAGCCCTTGAATGACTCGTGTAAACAGGTATTTCAGGGCATTAACACCATCAGGGTGTAGTGAGGAGGCTCTGCTTGTTTTTTAAAAGGACGTCACCCTGCTAAACTAACAAACGTGACAGGTAACCAACACACACCTGTAGTCTTAATCCACTGGAAACACCTGGTTTTAACTGGCTGGAGACAAGTGTCAGCTGCTCCCAACACGGTTTAACACGAGTTAAATCAACTTTATACCTTAAAAGATCTGATTATAACACAATGTTTTATTTGCATGAATAAAAAGTCTGAGTCACAGGCTGTAAAATCTAAAACGAGCCAGTTACAGCATAAAATGTTTCCTAAAGCACAAAGACGACGTCATCAAATGTCTTGTTTTATCCACAACTCAAAGATCTTCAGTTTACTGTCACAGAGACTAAAGAAACCAGGAAATATTCACATTTAAGAAGCTTTTCTTTAAAAACAAATCACTCAAAATAATTAACCAATTATCAAAATACTTCATTTTCTGTCGATCAACTACTTCTTTTAAGGAAATTCCTGTTTTACCTTTAATAAGAGCCCAATTGTATAATTCCATCTTTTTCTTCTAATGTAAATAAACACATTTTTATACATCTTATAAGTTATAATCTGATGCAGCATATGGAGCCAGCTGCTGCTAGAATTTCATATGAAATAATAAACGATAAGCTTATAAAATACAAAAAAAAGTTAAAGATTAAACCAGCAGGTTGCTTAACTGTTTGTTGTGTATCTCCTGCGTGTAGCTGTGACCTTCTGTCATGTTTCATGTTACAGATGTTTGACTTGTTGAGCAGTTCCACAAAATAAATAATTGTTTTGACGCCCCCCCCCCCAAAAAAAGGTAAAAACTTTCCAACATTTCACAATAAAAGAAAAGTTTAGAGAAAAGTCTGAAAAACTAAATCAAACTTTGTTTTATTCTTATTTCCTGTACTGAGCTGATATCAGTCACACTCACAGCAAAACAAGTACTTTTACTTTTAAAACTTTAATACAGCTGAAAATACTTAAGCGCTTTGCTTAAGTCGGATCTTAAATGTAGGAATAGGAGTTGTGGTATTGCTATTTTTACTTAAGTAAAGCTATAAGAACACTTCCTCCGTCTCTGCTGGAGCCCGTGCGATGGGTGAGAGCTAAAATATGAAATGGTTCTCCTCTCTTACGACTTACAAGCTTTTTTCTGGCGTCGCAGTAAGTGAGAATTGTGTCTCCGGTCTTTCTGAAAGAAACACCTGAAAGTCTACAAACAAATCATTTGACATAAAGTGAGCCACAGCTGACCTCTGAGTGCAGCAGTCCACCGAGCGCCAGGACAGGCAGGAAGAGGCACATTTGTCTCAACATCCTGCTGTTTTGGTTCCACTTCTGTTTTTCTCTGCTTTTAAAACTTCCCCCTCAGTGAACTTGGTTCCCCATGTGTCAGCGGAGCAGCTCTGCCTGTCTGTCTGTCTGTCTGTCTGTCTGTCTGATGGCTGAGCTGTCATTACAGGCTACCAGCTCCATGCCCGCCCGCTCCCCGCCTCCAAACAATCAGCTGTCAAAATAAACCCCGCCCGGCTACCGGCGACTCACACTTTGTAGTCCTTTCATCACTCTGAGGCCGTTAGACGAGCCGGTTCTCTGTGTTTCAAAAGACTACAACTCCCACGAGGGGGCAGGAGGTGGCCAGCCAATCACAGCACACCACGCTTTGTTACTCGGTAATGGAAATAACAGCAGCTGGACTGAAAAGCACAACCTGTGTCTGAATTCAAGACGTGTAATTTTGCATATTTAAGCTTCTTTCAATATGTCCTCGTCACCGCTTTTACTGTAAACCCGTGAAAATGGCGGCAAACTGAAGATGAACTGAAAGGAAGTTGGTGACATAAACCATCAGCAGAGAGATGAACATGTGAAACTTTTTTTTTAAAATATATAATGTGACGGTTTAACAGAACATCTTCCGGTAATGAGTCTCGAAACAGTTTTAATTAGAAGCATAAAGAAGAGGGACAAAACAAAATGTCAGTCGTGTCCGGTGTTTCGGTTCAACGGGTGGCCGTGTTAACTGGTGACTGGTTGTCATAGTGACGGCAGCTGTTAAAAACACGAATAGGAAAAAAACCTTAAATCCTCTTGAACTGAATGTTTAATACAGTATCTGTCTGATACTTTTTTGTTTCTTACATTATGTTAATTAAATTGAGTCGCCAACAAGAAGCATTCACCTTTCTTAAAGTTACTTCTCTATGTTGGGGAAAATATCGAGATTTGACATTATTTCTGTAAAAAAAAGTGACTCAAACACCAACGTTAATTAATGTTAATAGACTGACCAGCCAGTGTAATAACAACTTTACTGTGCTCTTTGGAGTATCAGTCAAATATATTTAGTAGCCTGAACAGTTTGAATGTAATATGTTAAATATTTTAACTCATGTCGCATTAAGACAACGTCGGTGGTTGCAGATAAACAGACCGGGTGGCTACACGCAGTTTGTACACAATATTTAGCCGCAAACTGGACATATAGTGTTCAATTCATGACAAATATATAACGGGAAAAAAAATCCCAAAATAGGCTTTAGCTGCACTGTTAGCTTATGGTTTTGTTTCCCACATTATAAGAAACGTTACGACGGGTGAAAGCTTCTTGTTGAGCACATTTAACTTCCTCAAACTTATTAGATAATAAACACAGATGAGTATGTCTTGAAAACAGTTTGAAGTAAAATTAACTTTTTTACGAGCAGCAGTCACCAGTTAACACGGTCACTCGTTGAAGCGTAACACCGGCATAAATATAAAGACTAACTTGCATTTGTATAACTGCCAGAGGATTATAAAACATTTAAAATAGTGTAATTATGGGACTTTGACACAGAGATGGAGGTGTCGCTGCTAGCATCACACACACACACACACACACACACGGTGACGTCAAATTAAGATGACAGCAGAAAATGCTAGAAGATTTCCTGAATGGGTCGCTGCTGTCGTGTCGCCACGTTAAAAGCTTATTAAAGAACCGTTTAGACTTCAGGGTGGCCCCGGCTCTGTGGAGCTGACTGACCTGGCAGAAGCAGCTCTGGTCCGGGCTGTCCGCAGCTGCAGCTCCGCTCCGACGCTCGCTGTGCTGCGTTTGAGGCTTCACGTTGTTGTGTTGAAACCAGCCCAGAACAAAGTTCCCGAAGAACCAGGCCAACAGCAAAACACCGAAAGCCTGCAAAGTTACTTTCCACATCACTCACTGTGCTGCAGGCGCGACGGCGGGAGAAGAAAACAAACAATAAGTCAGAAGCAGTTCTGTTAGCTTCAGGCTAGCTGAAGTTAGCTTCCGCAGGCTAACAGTGGCTGTTAAAAAGTCAGAGCGGGTCGGTTAAGCTGAGCAGCCCGGTGTCTGAGGACCCTCACACGGACACGTAGACCTCTCACTCCCCTGAGAAAAGCGGGGTCAGCGTGTAAAGATCGTACATGACTGGATAAGTTTTCTGTCCAACAGCTTCCTTCACTGTGAAGTTAGCAAACACAAGTTAGCTATACTTCCGGTTAGATATTCCAAAATAAAATGCTTGGAATTGAGTAGAATAGAATAAAATAAAAGAATAGAATGAAGTAAAAAATGACAGAGCCCCTAAAGTCCTAAAAGGTAGTTTTTTTTATCTTGTACGCACAAGATAATAATTCGTGCCCACATGATATTAACTTGTGCGCATAAGATAAAAAAAAAACCTTTTGAGACTTTACAGGCTCCGTAAAAACCATGGTAAAAACAAAGCAAATTGATTATTCAAATAAAGCAATGAACGCCGCCATGTTTCTAACATACTTGAGAAATCAACAAACTATTAAAGGCTATAAATGCAACTTACCCTTACCTTTTGGGATTTTAAGGGCTCCGTAAAAAATAGAATGAACAGTGTTGACACTACTTTTAAAACTGTAGTTTACAAACTACTAGCTACTTCACAATAAAAACTAGTTAAACTACATCTTAACTTCTCTCAAAAAGATTAGCTTGTCAAATTAAAACTACTTTCAAAAAAGTAATTAAGCCACATCTACATCACTCATATTGTTACATGGAGGCACAACTGGGCAGCCTGAGGATGTGTTTCAAGGAGAGCAGAGGGAGCAACTTTTGAGCTGGAATCAGGAAAATTATCAGTTTCTAGGGAAATTCATAGTATTCAATTTTTAGTTTGTAATTAACTAAATTACATGACCCAAAGATATAGTTCACTACCGAAAAAGCTGCTGAGAAATGAATGTAGTTCCCCAACACTGAGAATAGAATAGAATAGAATACAGCAGAATGCCTTTATTGTCATTTCACGGCAGTATAATGAGACTGAAGGTCCGAGGGGCAGATTTAGTGATTTCAGGGACCCCATGCAGGAAAATGCCGTCTTGCTTTATTTTCACTCTTTCTCTAACTGGGAGTGTTGGTATTTCCTGTGGACTGTAAATATGGATGACGCGTCTCCACTTCCTGCTGTTATGTAAAAGTGAAGCCAAAATATCTTCTTTCAGAGAGCGGCCATCTTGCCTGTGTGACGTCATTTGGAGCCAAAGTCTTCGCAGCGGAGGGATGACGGCCCACGGGACAATCATGACGTCACCCCCCCCCCCCTTTTTTTATATTATCAAATAAGTAATTAAAAACAAACTTGTCAGACAACCACATACTTTTACTTCCAGTTAGGAAGTAAAAGTATATGGTTATATGGACGCAGAGGGAAACTGTTAGCCTAGCTTAGCATAAAGACAGGAAGCAGAGGGAAACTGTTAGCCTAGCTTAGCATAAAGACAGGAAGCAGATGGAAACTGTTAGCCTAGCTTAGCATAAAGACTGGAAGCAGAGGGAAACTGTTAGCCTAGCTTAGCATAAAGACTGGAAGCGGGGGGAAACTGTTAGCCTAGCTTAGCATAAAGCTAAAGCTTGGGCTTGTTTGTGATAAATAAAGTTGAAATATTCAATTCAATTTTTCCTTGTTGGTTTTTAAAGGGGCAGTGCAGAACTTTTACATATAAATGAAAATCTGTTACATTCAAGCACTTGCCAAACGAGTTCACACAGTGCTGGTTAAGCCTATCACCGTCTCTGTATTTCACTGTATACCAGAGATTTTAAATCTAGTGTCTGGTTTGACACTCCCGCGCTGGCCAAGCAGCTAACTTCTGGTTAGCTCTCTGCTAACTCGAATTACTGATAACACTTCTATACTTTGACTTGTCTAAAGGATTTGAATACTTCTTCCACCACTGTCAGATGTAGCCTGCTATTCCTGCTACTCTCCATTAAATGAAATCTGTTACGTGTCAAAGTACCTCCGGTGAGATGTGAGAACAGATCGATGCTATACACTTACTGTTAAAGCTTTCTCTGTTCACCTTCACTTCTATAAGAATCGTTTTAAAAGTTGTACACCAATTAAATTATTTTTAATGTTTTATATTTTAGATTGTCATTTTTATCATCTGATCAGTTCATGTATTTGTAGTTTTTGTCTTTATTTGATTGTGGAAAGTTTGAAAGAAGCAGGAAACAAAGGGAGAAAGAGAGAGGGAATCATACAGAACAAAGGTCAATTATTATTTATGTAGCACCAAATCACAACAGAGGTTATCTCAGGGCAGTTTTCACATAGAGCAGGTCGAGACCGAACTCTTTAATTTACAGAGACCCAACATTCGTCCATGAGCAGCACTTGGCGACTGCGGTGAGGAAAAACTCCCCTTTAACGGGAAGAAACTTCAAGCAGAACCCAGCTCTTTGTGGGCAGCCATCTGCTTTGACCAGTTGGGTTGAGAAAGAAGAAGAAGGGAGGCGGGGGAGACACAGAGAAGCATAAGAACAACAATAATAACAATAACAATGATAATAATAATAATAGAAATATGACTAACAGCAGTGAGTGTCAAAGCTGGACAGTAGCTGGTCCACAGCCGAATGTCTCCTGTGAGATGAGAAAGCACAAAACCACAGAGAAGAAGCCAAGTTAGCGACATGCATTAACAGTAGTTGAATGCATATAGATGGAGAGGAAGAGGAGGAGGGAGGAGCTCAGTGCATCATGGGTGTCTGCCTCCTGGACCGAAACTGGAAGATGGTTCCAGAGGAGAGGAGCCTGATAGCTGAAGGCTCTGCCCCCCATTCTACTAAATCACTAGGCCACCGAGAAGCCCCTTATTATTTTATTTTCAGTGTTTTATGTAAAACATTTTTAATGCCAATTGAAATTAGCATTAATATAATGCTTCTTTTCAATTTGGACATTGAATAAGTTTATTTCCACTTTAAATATGCACCCATGTATCCTATTTTCACATGAGAAATGGTTTTTATGATCTATTCTGCAAAATATACTCTTCGTCAGGTCAAACTGTGGTTGCTCCGAGGAAACAAAATCGTCTGTGGTAAGCAAAAAGGTTCCTGAAGGTTCATGTTGGGTTGTTTTAAGCAAGTCACGTAGTCCAGCATCAAGTTGAAATCTTATTCGTAAAAGACAGAGAAAGTTCATATAACACAGACTGCATACACCTCTCAACGTCCTCGTCTGATTTAGCAACAACTTGTAAGTTGTGATGTATGAACTGTTTCCATGTCCGAGCTGGACAGTGTCCCTTGTTGTTTGAATAATCTGAATTTTTAAAAAAAAGACTTATTTATGATAAGTTCTTCAATATGTTAACATTAGTTCACTAATGTATTGTTACAACTTTGGTAACTTTACTCTTGCTGCTAACGTTACCCTTTTCAAAGTCTGTTTATTTTATTAGCAACTTGTTACTGAGCAATGCTAACTAGCTTAAAGTTAAGTTAGTATGCTAACAATTGTGTCTGTATCATTAGCTTTAATGTTACTGACACTAAAATGCTACGTGATTGTTAACTATACTAGAGATACCAAGATAAACTACAGCCTGCATGTTTAACTATATTTTAGTAATCTGCACCAGATTAATCCTCACTGACTGCATACTGTGAACTTTACAGGCAATGAACACATCCGCTGTAGCGTTGTGACACTGGGAAGAAGATAGTCACATAGTTTTGAACAGCTTGTTGACATAAAAAAAACACAAGAACGTACAAACAAACAAATACACCAAGGAGCTAAAATGTGGAATAAAATTAGAGAATTAAGTTCCTACAATAGTTAAAATAATTACCAGAATATTGTCACCAAGAGGTTAACTAAACTTCTGTGGACAAAGCTCTGCTGAGAACTGCAGTGTTTGAGATTAAAAAGTGACCTTTCCTCTGGGCGGATTTGGATTGCCCAGCTTCATAGGCTCCTACCGCGCCGCTAATACCAACAAGACCATGTTCTGGTTTCCTTTGCCTGAAAGCAGCTGGTGTCAGATTGAGGCAAAGTCATGCTCCTCTTCTTCACTCACAAGCTCTTGCGCCCTTTTGGTTGGTCCTCAAGGGACTCCGGTGTGTAACAATCACTAGTTTATGCCAGCCAAGATAGATCCTTGGTACTCCTCTCTAGAGAGGAGAGACCTCCGCTGCCTGGGAGACTTGTATATAATCGGTCTGTTTTCCAGTTTCGATCAACTGTGTGAAGCTTTTAACTTGGATCACTCAGATTTTTTTAGATACTTTCAGCTACCTAACTTCAGTAAGACTCACTCCCCCCTCTTCCCTTAGATCCCTCCTCCCAGTGGAACATATCTGTTGGTCAAAGCAGGAACCTTATCCGAGGGTCATGTCTCAGTCGTTAATAAAATTAGAGTTTGCTGGAAAAAAGAACTTTTTCAGATGATTTCTGGAAAAAGGCTCTGGGAGCTGTCAACTCCTCCTCTACCTGTGTCAGGCTCAGCCTTATACAGTTGTATGTAGTTCATAGACTCTATTATTGTAAGGCTAAACCCTCCAAACTTTACCCGGATAAAGTGGATGAAAAATGTGAAAGATGCTCCCAAGCCCTCCTGTGATTTGACTTTTGGTCTTGTCTCAGTCTATCCGGCTTCTGGCGTTCGTTCTTTAACGCGATTTTGGAAATTTTGGAGTTGAGAATCTGTTCTTCCTCTCACATAGCAATCTTTGGCAGACCCCTGGGCAAATCACTACGATGGCCACCTAATCTAATGTTATTGCCTTTGCCTCTTTAATCGCCCGTAGAAAAATTTTTTGGAAATCCTCCCAGCCACCCTCTTTTAAAGCCTGGCTATGGGATATTTTGTTTCTGCTTATATTGGAAAAAATAAAGTCTCATTCATTCTCACTGGAGGCCATTGATTGATTATGTTGATTACCTTCCTCCTGGTGAAACGGCACCATAGACATCAGGCTTGGGCCCGTCTGGTGTGGACGGGTGCCTCGCTGTCAGCCCACCACATACACATGAAGCCTAAACAGGGTCTGGATGCTAGTAAATATAAACCCTTGTCCTCCATTTGTGATTTGGAGATTTAAACGGGTGGTTATTCATGAGTAGTCATCCATTTATTCACTTACTCGCTTATTGACCTTTTATTGTTATTATTCTTTACTTAGTTAACTGTTTATTTTGTCTTTTTTTCTCTTCTTTTTTTCTCCTTGATCACTTGTATTTATTCTTACGCAATGTGGTCCAATTCTGTTCTGGGAAGGGGTCTGTGGGATGGGGTAGGAGTAGGTGGAGGGGAGGTGGGCTTCGTTAAAAGGGATTTTGGGGATGTTAAAACGTTAAAAAGAAAATATAGACTCTCTCAATTGCATTGCGCATTTTGCCCTGTTTTCTGTTAATAATGTAATAAAAAGTGGTCTTTACACCACAACAATAGATCTGTGTCCTGTCAGAACTCTGCAGTGTCCCACAATACAGAAATACCAACTAGGTCACAGCAAGAGAAAATTGACTTTCAAAGACCTATTTTGGTCAATAGTGTGGCATAAATAATGTCTTTCACAAAGATTACTGAACCTCATTTAGTAACACATAACAATAAGGTGTTAAACACTGTATTTCATTATTTGCATTCAGAGTGACCAGCTTACTGTACCAGGTCACTCTGACCAGAACTGAATACAACATTATTGGTCAGCTGCCAAATATTTTTCCAGCCTGCCAAGATGATCAGAGCTTATCTGACACCAGCCATCTTGATAGATATTATTATACACTATGGATGTGCAGAGATCCCAGTATTTGTATTTGTATCTTTATTTGTATTCGAATAAAATTGGAAAGAGGCTTAAAAATCCTGTTTTTGTTTTAATTTTAGAAAATTAAAGTGTTACAATAAGTGTTCATGAATAAACTACCTTACAAAGGAGGTCCCCACATCAGGTCTTGAACTGGAGTCTCCCAGATCATAGACGACTGCGCTGACTACTGAGATAAAACTTTACTCATCACCTCATTGCAGACAGACCTCTAACTATTTATACACCCATAACTTCAAAGGCAATTCTTGCTTTGCACTTTTCATTGCCTATTTTTTACAAACTAACTTTGTGGAAAGGAGAAGGGGAACAACAGGTTATGCAAAGTCCATTGGGAGAACTTTGCTTGTGTCAGTAGCTCAGCTTTATCTCTGGGGAACACCCCCAACAAATCATTTTAAAAATATTTGTATGAAACAAATATTCATATAAAACCCACTATTTGTACTTTGCCGAATAATGTATTTGTATTCGGGCACACCCCTACTATACACACAATGTTACTTTAAAGCTCTGTCGTTAATGTATTATATTAATGTTGTAGAGTTGTTCTGAATGTTGGATTAAGAAATTAGTGAACTCTACTGGCTGACACTTATGTTGTTCTCTCATTGGCTGAGATCCTTTGCATGAACTGTAATACCATCAATGATATTTTCAATGTTCCTGCTAAAAACATACACACTTCATTTAAACAGATGGACATTTGCTAGTCTCAGTCTCAGTTAATTTATTTTCAGATAGATATCTTGAAATGCTGATCTATAGAATTTAAAATAAAAACTGCATAGGAGTTACGAATGTGCAGTCCATTACAACTTATTGCACACTGCAGACATGCAAAGCGACTTTTGCATGTATAAATTATGACAATTTAACAAAGAAGTGATTTCAGATTTAAATTCTAAAAAAGGTTCTATTTACATTTTAAGACCCAGACAGTCTAAATGTTAGCAGAAACAAGGCTAAAGCTCTCCATGTGTTTAATTAAATATGTGACTGTCTATGAGTTGGTCATCCTGTCTTTGAACGTAGGTTACAGTAGAGAGACGTCAGTGAACCATGTCAGCCTTTGGGGTTGCAGGATGTCCAGATGTGAGTCCACTGCAGCTGATCTCGCGCTCTTCAAAGCTTGTCTAACAAATAAATACAAAATATCAGACAATGCTGCTGCCTTTTCAAAAATCTATGTGTCACATTGGTTTTAAAGGTTTATAACTTTATTTTACATGTGTATTTAATACAAACTACTCTTGCAAAATGTTATATAAAGTTGCTTATGAGGCAGTGTTCACATCTACTTCTTGTATTTGACTGTATTTGACTAGTGACAATACAGCAGGTTGAGCTGAAAATCACATGATGAAATGCTGACATAATATCAACAGCTGAGTAATTAATTACTGTTTCTCATAAATCTGTATGTTGTGACCTTATCTTTTCTGATGTCTTCTGTGTTAGAACAACAATATTACCTGTTATTAAAAACTACTGCTGTAGATCAGGGAATCTGTTAGCTGGATGTCTTCTACTAGTTGATCAGATGACAACAGCTCCCTCACTCTGCATACCACACAGAAAAAGCTTTAGTGATCAGTTCACTGAAGGTTGCAGGTCCTAAATACATACAGTTATTGGCAAATTTAAGGTATCAAACTGCAGTAGATATAAAGTATAAGGAAATATGAAGACCCTAAGATATATTCTTAAATGTATGACTGACCTCTCTTTGTGAAAACTATTCAGCAACAACTAAAGGAAAGAAGAAAATACTAGAATCACATGAGGAGGTTAAATTTTACAGGATAAACAGTGAGCTGAACTTTAGACTGGCAATAGGATTTCATGAGAGCTGTAGAGGACCTGATCTGTTTTTGTGAAAACTGTTCTACGAGCTGCAATAAACTAACACTGCAGAAAAAGGAACATAACAGAAGTTATATGTCTCCCTAAAGATCAAACTCATATTGTGCCGGATGAATGTAACTACAGTCATATCTAAACCTGAGAGAGGAAACAAGACCTCACAAACAAGCTGCAGTAAAAAGTGGGGCCACGATGCAATGAGGAGGGCTTCAACTTCACAATCGTCAAATGAAACTGAAAGTTTGTCAGAAACACGAGGAGCTGCAGTCGACACAACTGTCTCTTTTTCTGTCTGAAGAAAAATTTAACCGAATTCTTCAGTTCTTTCTCAACAACTGACTCAAACACCGGTGAGTACAGCTGATAATATTTACTGTGTTTCAACAACCAGCAGTAACACAAAACTTACAGTTCAACAAAGATAATTACTCTTTTTTCGTTTCATATTGACAATTGTCAAGTGAAGTTAAGTGACACTAAACTACAGAACTCAACATTATTTTTGTCCATGATGACAATACACAAAAAATAATGAATAATTCTGTGATGAAATATATATTTTTTCACATTTTACCTTTTGTTCTCAGTGTGTAGATATGTCTGCTGCCAGCTGTCTGCAATCTAAACATCAGTTTCTGTGCTCCATCTGCCTGGATGTGTTCACTGATCCAGTCACCACATCATGTGGACACAACTTCTGCAAAAACTGCATCACTGAACACTGGAACAGTAATGACCAGTACCTGTGTCCAATGTGTAAAAAGGTTTTCAACACAAAACCTGAGCTTCATGTCAACACTTTGCTCTCTGAGATGGTTTCTCAGTTAAGACAGGAAGCTCAACAGAAAGCCAGCAGCAGCAGCTCAGAGCAACAAGCTGCCAAACCAGGAGAAGTTCCCTGTGACGTCTGTACTGGAACCAAACTGAAGGCCCTGAAGTCCTGTCTGGTGTGTCTGACCTCCTACTGTGAGACTCACCTGGAGCCTCATCTGACAATGTCAGGTCTGAAAAGACATCAGCTGATGGACCCTGTGGAGAACCTGGAAGACAGGATGTGTATGAAGCACGATAAACCTCTGGAGCTGTTCTGTAAGACCAACCAGACATGTGTCTGCATGCTCTGCACCTATTCTGACCACAAGACACATGAGTTTGTTCCTCTGAAAGAAGAATATGAAGGAAAGAAGGCAGAGCTGGGGAAGACAGAGGCTGAAATTCAGCAGATGATCCAGAAGAGACGATTGAAGATACAAAAGATCAAACAGTCAGTTGAGCTCAGTAAGGAAGCTGCAGACAGAGAGACAGCAGAAGGTGTTCAGGTCTTCACCGCTCTGAAGGAGTCTGTTGAGCGAGGTCAAGCAAAACTCATCAACTCAATTAAAAAAAGACAGAAAAAATCAGAGAAACAGGCTGAAGACTTCATCAAAGAGCTGGAACAGGAAATCTCTGAGCTGATGAAGAGAAGTTCTGAAGTGGAGAAGCTCTCACACTCTGAAGACCACCTCCACCTCCTCCAAAACTTCCCATCCCTGAAAGCTGCTCCACCCATCAAAGACTGGACAGAGGTCAGCATCCGTCCACCATCATATGAGGGGACTGTGGTGAGAGCTGTGGCTCAACTGGAGGATACGCTCAGTGAAGAGATGAAGAAGCTGGTTAAAGCTGAGCTGAAGAGGGTCCAGAAGTATGCAGTGGATGTGACTCTTGATCCTGATACAGCACATCCTGAACTCATCCTGTCTGATGATGGAAAACAAGTGAATCATGGCGATAAGAGGAAGAATCTTCCAGACAACCCAAAGAGATTTTCCGATTGTGCTAATGTTTTAGGAAAGCAGAGTTTCTCTTCAGGCAGATTTTACTTTGAGGTTCAGGTTAAAGGGAAGACTGAGTGGACTTTAGGAGTGGCCAGAGAGTCCATCAACAGGAAGGGACAAATCACACTGAGACCTCAGGATGGTTACTGGACTATATGGATGAGAAATGGAAATGAGTACAAAGCTCTTGCTGGGCCTGATGTCGATCTCTCTCTGAAGTCTCAGCCTCAGAAGGTGGGGATGTTTGTGGATTATGAGGAGGGTCTGGTCTCCTTTTATGACATAGACACTGTAGATCTTATCTGCAGCTTTACTGGCTGCTCCTTCACTGAGAAACTCTACCCATACTTCAGTCCCTGTCCTCATGATGGCAGTAAAAACTCTGCTCCTCTGATCATCTGTCCTGTCAATCAAACTGCCTGATCTCTTTGTATTGATTACTATTATTAAATTTATCTTTACATTGTACGGCCACTCTGTAAGTATACACCAGACAAAGTATTGATACTACAATACTGACACAGCAGTCAGGACTTACATGGCGATGGATTAGAGACATAAAAACACACCAAACAATGATAAACTGATACATTTTTAAAAGATTCAAGGTCATTCATGTTAAAAAAAAAAATTACATATTCAGTAATGTACTGTGTGAACTTGTTTCATTCAGGATATGACCAATGTGGTCATTCCTGTATGACTTGTTACATCATTATTGTTTTTTGTTGTTTTCTTTTATTTTTACATGTTGGATTTTTACCTTTTACTTCTCTTTTTACTGATTCCCCCCCACTATTCATTCATTAACCTCTTCACTAGTCATGGATCCATCATGACAAATGCATGTGGAGAAAATGTGTTCAAACCAACAGAACTGTAAAATCTATTTACTTGGAAACAAGAGAGTATGGTTTACTCAACTGAAATTTAAATATTTCAATTAAAATATATAATCATGTGTATCTAATAATACATTTCTCAATCATTTAGAAATTACCAATAACTCTACAATTTAAGTTTATTAAACTTTTAAAAAGAAGCGTCTTGGTCTGTGTTTTTTTCTGTCTTGTCTTTAGATCCAGTCTCTAGATTGGTTATCCACCTATGCACCAACACTCTGAGAAAGGCATCTGGATGTTTGAGTTCTCTTCTTAACATGAAAAGAAGAAAGAAACTTTTGACTCAAATAATGGAGCAAAATTATATCGCAGCAGACTGCTTTTCTGACAGTAAAATATTGTTTTGTGTCAGCTGTCAAAAAGCAGATTTTCATGCTAAAGACATACTTGAAAATGAACACATGCAAACAATTCAATTCAGTTCAATTCAATACTTCATTGCCATATCAACACTGTTGATTTTTCTAGTTTTTGTAAGTACTCGTGCAGCTGCATTCTGGACCAGCTGGAGAGTCTTTAGAGACTTGTTAGGGCAGCCTGATAATAAGGAATTGCAATAATCCAGCCTAGAAGTAACAAATGCGTGAACTAGTTTTTCTGCATCTTTTAGGGACAGGATGTGCCTGATTTTTGTGATATTACATAAGTGAAAAATGCAGTCCTTGAGATTTGTTTTTTTTGGGAGTTAAAGGACATATCCTGATCAAAGATAACTCCCAGATTCTTTACAGTGGTACTGAGGCCAGGGTAATACCATCAAGAGTAGTTACATCATTAGATAATGTGTTTCTAAGGTGTTTAGGACCAAGCACAATAACTTCAGTTTTATCTGAGTTTAGTAGCAGAAAATTGCAGGTCATCCAGGTCTTTATATCCTTAAGGCATGCTTAGAGTTTAGTTAACTGATTGGTTTCATCTGGCTTCATTGATAAATATAATTGAGTATCATCTGCATAACAATGAAAACTTATGGAGTGCTCCAAATAATATTACCTAAAGGGAGCATATATGAGGTGAATAGTATTGGTCTAAGCACAGAACCTTGTGGAACTCCATGTCTAACTTTTGCATGCGTGGAGAATTCATCATTAATGTGTACAAACTGGAATCGATCTGATAAATAGGACTTAAACCAGTTTAATGCAGTTCCTTTAATGCCAATTAAATGTTCCAGTTTCTGTAATAGAATGTGATGGTCAATGGTGTCAAAATTACCCATTATCATCTTGTGGGGAAAAAAACCTAAAGAGCTTTGTGCTGCTACATTTGTTTTAAAGTGCTTGTTGTGTTGTGCTGCTACCTACCTACTTTTTAAGTGCTTGTTGACCATGCTTGCTCTGCTACTGCAAGTTCTTGTGTGTCAGAGATCAAGAATTGAACAGCCTCAGGACATGTGCTGTTTCTGAGGCAAGACGTCCTACACCGAAGACTCTGGAGTTTCCTTCCTGAGGGGAGGGGTTTGAAGAGGGAGCTAGCAGTGTAAGAGGGGTTGATTACCACCTCCTGCAATTTGCGTCTGATACGTGTGGCTTATAGGTCACAGCCAATGATCTTAGAAGCTGTGCGCACCACTCATTCAAACTGTCCCCTCTCAAGGACGGTTGTGTTGCCATTCCACACTGTGACTGAGAATTTGAGGACACTCTCCACAGTAACACTGAAGAAGTGCAGCATTGCCTCCCTAGTCACACCAAACTTTTTAAGCTGGCATAGAAAGTGAGGCCTCTGGTGGGCCTTATTGATTATGTGGCTGATGTTAACCTCCCACACAGTGTGTGGCATACGGTGGTGCCAAGGAATTTAAATGTGTCAACCCTCTCCACTATCTAATCATTGATGACCAATGGAGGGAGGACCTCCTTACCCCTCCAGAAGTCAACTATCATTTATTTTTTATTAGCAATGTTTAAAACCAGGTTGTTTGCCTTACACCACTCCACTAGGGCTCCAACCTCAGCACTATAACCTGATTAGTCACCATTCCTTACCATACTTGACACTGTTGTGTCATTAACAAATTTAATAATCTGCACAGATTCAGAATGATATAGACAATCGCTAGTATAGGGAGTACAGCAGAGGTGAGATATCACAAACCTGAGGGGCCCCAGTGTTGAGGGTCGTAGGCCTAGAGGACATGTTACCTACCTTAACCACCTACTTCATATCAGACAGAAAATTTAAAATCCAGTTGCATAATGATTAATTCCCAACACCTGGAGTTTATAGTTTATAAATAGTTAGTAAACATATATAAGGTATTTTCACAATGTTCATGTAGAAATATTTCTTTTTCTAATGCTGTCTAGAATAAAATATGTATTAAATAAACAAACAATCATATTCTACATACTGTATAATCAGTCATCTACCACATCTCCTGTTAACATCCATAAACTGTTTATATTCTAAATTTGTTATTATTCTATTTTAGATAGCCTACATCATTGTGATTTCTACAGATCAATATCCAAATCATCATCATATTATGTGGGACATGACTGGAAACTCCCATTTCATCTCCACCACCACCAAACAGGCATCTTCAGATTAAACTAAAAATTTGTCAGAGTGACACAAAACTGCAGTCAAGACATGTCTCTGTGTTTCTGTTGTTGGGTCTCACCAGCCGACCACGTTTCAAGACTCCAAGGAACAAAGGGAGTCCTCAAGAAACTTTCTCCAGGCATTGGTTGTTCACACCCAAGCATGACCTCCACCCATGGACCCAGGTTAACAAAACTAGATGTTCCCCTCTTCTCTTTTTTCTTTCCCCTCACATCTGCCGTGGGAGCAGCCCTGCTGCCCAGCTCTCTGCTCTCTCTGCTCTCTCGTGTGGCCTGCTCACAGCAGACACATACAGACACAAACTCTTTTCTTTACGGCAGAAGACGTGAAAGCCTGCCTAAGACTGAGTAACTAAGTTATCTAGTGCCAGCTGCTACCACACAAGTCTGCTGGTTGATTTAACAAGCACATGAGCCAAGAACCAGAGTTAGCCTGTTGCCTCAAAAGATCACCCTCACAACTGTCCAAAGGGAGGTGACAAAATGCAGCACAGGGTCACTGAGTGTAACCGCCATGTCCACCAACTGCATCAAGATAGACATTCACATAATAGAAGCAGTAGAAGGCCATACGCAGAGATTCTGGCCCAGAAGTGTGACCAGACAATGGACAGATCGGACGATGACTGCAGCATCTCTGACCACAGTTCAAAACATGGTCACTATCCATCAGACAGTGACAGCACCTCTGAATGTCTCTCTCCCTCTGGCTACACAGAGCATTACAGCGCTTAGCCCCAAGTTAAAAACCTAAGGCACAAGAGCCCCAAAGATCACTTCTCATGATCCTAGATAACAACACAGTCCACCCTTGTGTATGTGTGTGTGTTTGATAATTATTAATTATTGCTGATAGCCGAACTTGTAGCCAAGGCCCAACACTGTCTTTAGAAAACTTTACCTGAGTTCAAAGATCTTTCTCAACAACCTGTCAGAATCTTTGCAAACACTGGTGAGTACAAGAAGAAAACATTTACTGTATTTCAGCAGGTTTTTAAACAAAACTTCAACTCAGACATGTTTTTAAACTCTTTTCATTTCATAATGACTCTTGTCAAAAGGACAGGTCAGTTAAGTGAAATTCAAATGTGCTAAACTTTAAAGAAACAGGCTGAAAGAGCTGGAACAGGAAATCTTTGAGCTGATGAAGAGAAGTTCTCACGCTCTGAAGACCACATCCACCTCTTCCAAAATGTCCTGTCCCTGAAAGCTGCTCCACGCACCAAAGACTGGACAGAGGTCAGCGTCCATCCACCATCATATGAGGGGACTGTGGTGAGAGCTGTGACTCAACTAGAGGAGACGCTCAGTAAAGAGATGAAGAAGCTGTCTGAGGCTGAGCTGAAGAGGGTCCAGCAGTATGCAGTGGATGTGACTCTTGATCCTGATACAGCACATCCTCATCGCATCCTGTTTGATGATGGGAAACAAGTAGACAGTGGTGATGTGAAGAAGAATTTCCCATACAACCCAAAGAGATTTACACGTTATGCAAGTGTTTTAGGAAAGCAGAGTTTCTCTTCAGGCAGATTTTACTTTGTTTGGTTCAGGTTAAAGGAAAAACTGCCTGGGATTTAGGAGTGGCCAGAGAGTCAATCAACAGGAAGAGAGTAGTCACACTGAAACCTCAGAATGTTTACTTGACTATGTGGTTGAGAAATGGAAATGAGTACAGAGCTTGTAATAACCCTCCATTTGATTTCTCTCTGAAGTCTCAGCTTCAGAAGGCCCATTACAAGCACTGAATAAGTGCGTTGAACAAATCAACGATTGAATGTGCCAGAATTTTCTTCATTAAACAAAGACAAAACTGAAGTAATTGTTTTTGGAGCCAAGGCTCAGCTTCAAACAATAATGTTAAAAACCACAAACTAAGCCAGAAATCTTGGTGTAGTCATGAACTCAGACCTGAATTTCAACAGCCAGATTAAGACAATTATAAAGTCAGCGTATCACCTGAAGTATATATCAAGAATTAAAGTACTTATGTCTCAGCAGGATTTGGTAAAATTTGTTCTTCAGTAGACTTGACTACTGTAATGGTGTCCTCACAGGTCTCCCTAAAAAATCTATCAGACAGCTGCAGCTTATTCAGAAGAGTCCTCACTAAGACCAAGAAAGTGGATCATATCACCACAGAATTGATTTTAAAATACTGCTGTTGGTTTATAAAGCACTGACTGATTTAGAACCAAAATACATTTCTGATCTTCTGCTACGTTATGAACCATCCAGACCTCTGAAGTGGTCTGGATCAGGTCAGCTTTCTGTTCCCAGAGTCAAAACTAAACATGGAGAAGCAGCGTTCAGTTTTTATGCTCCACATATCTGGAACAAACTCCCAGAAAACTGCAGGTCTGCTGCAACTTGCAGTTCTTTTAAATCAAAGATGAAGACTTTTCTGTTTGCCACTGCCTTTTATTAAATAATCATTCATTTATTACACTGCACTGTAACTTTTATTCTTGTATTTTATACCTGTCTATTTTATCTTGTTTTTGTTTTCTGTTCTTGTAGCTCTTTAATGATGTTTTTGATTGTATTTAAATGTCCTTTTATTGTGTGATTCTTTTGTACTTAATGCGCTGAGAGGCATCAGGGAGAGCGCATAATTAAAGCACCCCAAAAAACAATCACTCTGACAAAACACTCAACACAGAGTGAGTCCTAGAAAAACAAGACACTTTTCTTTAATACAATTGACGAAAAAAGAATAATCCAACTCTGCGGATACCTCACTGTATCCTGTAACATATCTTGAAATATACAAATTGATGGATTAAAATTAAATTTCACCCCAATACCCCTGATAACCAATGTTCTATATCAAACCAAATCTTCTGAATTTTTGCTACAGTCCCAAAAAATGTGGATCATTGAATCAGTGACTTTATTTCTTGTACAGTAGGTTCTGCACATTATTTTATATTGGACTAAATGCAAATTTTCATTGGCTGTAATATCTCTTGTTAAATTCCAACATTCCCTCCATCTTAAATTAATATCGTTTCTCTTTAAATCTTGGTTCCACAAAAACTGATACTTAAACACTGGAAATGTATATACCCTCCTATACTACTACACTGGAAAAAAAGAAATGTGTTACTATTTGAACATGGAAAAGACAAAAGTCACCGAAATGAACAAATGAGCCCAATTTGAAATCATATGGGGAGAAGTATTACAAGCATTGAATAGGCTACATAAAAAAACATGGCCTTCATACTTAAACCTGGTTTGAGGTTCTTTGGTTTTTATTTGGTTTTGGCTTTTTCTAGTATTTCTTTTTTTGCTAGAATGTAGGACAGGTGGACAGTAATGCCACCTAGAACATAACAATCGAGTGGTCAGAATCAAGAGGATCATGTTGTTGAAGATTCAGTTGGTGAAGGATATATAGGGTACTCCATAGAGAGGAATGGTATTCCAGTTATATATAATGTATGTGTATGTTTTTTTTTATATTTAACATATTTCACTTAAGTTGATCAGATATGAAGATACTGAGATTGAGCTTGTTTGTTTGATGTGTGGGGTAAATGTGTGTTGTATTATGTTATATTTTGTTTTGTTTTTTTTGTTTTACTTTGTCATTAAGATTGAGTGTTTTTGTTTTGTTGGTGTGTGAAGTGTATATTTTATATATTGAGAAATCTAAATAAAATCGTATAAAAAAAAGAAAAAAAATGAAAGATATCCACAGATAGAAACAGATGAAAGAGCAGGGGGTGTTAACAGATAATTAAAGTTAGTTATTATAGTTATAATTACTATTAAAATAAGTTCTTGCTCAAATCATCAACATCTTGAGATATGAGTGAAAATTAGGCTATTGTTCTTGCAACTGCATTTATAACATTTTTTTATTATATGGAGCAGAGCAAGTGGACCCAAATCCAGGAGACCGTAGGCAGAGCAAAGCTGAAGAATAATGTCTTTATTCCAGGCTCGGGTTTACAGTTTTTATTTTTTAAAGTATGATGATTGATATTTATATAGGTAAGGTATCTTCACAAGCTATTTTTGGCTTCCAACCTCTCCTGCACAATGTTAAAACTTTTTAAATATTTACTGTCTTTTTTATTTATGTGCAAATCCATGAAACAAAATATCATCTCAGTAATAATTATGTGAAAAAAGACTGTATCTTAGAGTCATAAAGAAACAACAGTCCCTTTACAACTCTGCAACAATCTTACTGTCAGTCCAAAGTTCAGCTCACTGTTTGTCCTGTAATATTTTAACCCTGCTAATGTTTAATAAGAAAACACATTAGATTATGTTATATTGTTATTATGTTAAAACTTGCATAAAGATAATGGTCCAACAGGAGAAGAAGCCCCTCGAAACAAGAACTAATGAACTAATTTCTCAATGTATGCCTCAATATTCTACACCAGTGTTATTAGAATATAATGGAGATATTGTTCTTAATTAATGATAAATATATTTCAGCTTTAAAACAAATGTGCCCAAAGTCAGATGACGGTACAATAAATTTCCTGTTTGTGGAGGGGTTTCATTTTGCTGTCAGTCTTCCTCTCAAAGTGACTGAGGTTTACACAAGTTGTATGTGTTTCCCCCCTGTGTCCAGCAGAGGTCAGTATAACAGCACACATCAGGAGGACAGTTTGTTTAAGGCAGGGACAGACTCATGGATGTTTAAAGAAATTAGATACAGCATCGGAGGCAGGGCCCCATTCATTCCCATGAAAGTTGCTCAGTGGCGCATGAAGCCAATAAAGCCACTTCCTGAAAATATACTGTGCATGCTCAGTGGCCCCAATGAGCCCACGGAGCATGCTAACTTCCGGTTTAGCCCTCCGGCTAACTTGAATGGGGATAAAAGATTCAACTGTGCAGCTCTTCTAGGCTATCAAAATTTGATCGGACTGAATGGATCAAATTCTCATAGTGAAATGAGTCATTTTGTGGGGGTTGTTACACTGTTGATTTACAGACATTTCTTTCACAATGTAATCTATGGGAATAAGTCTTTTTGGGCCCAATAGCGTCACGTGACGTTGTAATTACACGGTTTGGCCACTATATCAAATTGACTTCAAAGCCCAGAACTCTTCCTGTATTCAATTCTCTTTACACATGCATGAACAGACTGCACACACCTCTCAACTTCCTCATCTGATTCAGCAACAACTACAGGAGAGAAGAGAGTTAACACAGAGGAGCTGCAGTCGACACAATTGTCTCTGTTGCTGTCTGAAGAAAAATTAAATTGAGTTCTTCAGTTCTTTCTCAACAACTGACTCAAACACTGGTGAGTACAGCTGATAATATTTACTGTTTCAACAACCAGCATTAACACAAAACTTACAGTTCAACACAGACAAGTACACGCTTGAGCTCATGAGCTGAACTTTGGACTGACAGTATGATTGTTACAGAGTTGTAAGGTTGTAAAGGATTGTAAAGGGATTGATGTCAGTCTGTAAACAGTGCCACACATCTTGTGTCAAATGCATGCCACTATAATCGCTTCCAAGCAATAGAACTGGATTATGAGATAAGGCAGAACTGGAAATACAGGACAGGTTCAGTGTAAGACTCTTCAGATTAAACTATTTGTCAGAGTGACACAAAGCTGCAGTTGAGACACGTGTTTCGGCAGGTTTTCACGCAAGACTTCAGCTTTACTCAGAAACTAAATTTAACTCTTTTCATTTCATAATGACTATGGTCAAAACGACAGTTCAGTTAAGTGAAATTCAAATTTGCTAAACTTTATATTCCAGTAATCACACAATGAATAATCAAACCTTGTGTAAATAAATATTCTTTCTTTTCTTTCACACAACATAAAATGGGTGTTGTCTCTTAAGGGTTCATAACATTATTTGCTTTGCCAGTTTTCTTTCTGCCCTCCTTCCTGTTGTTGGTGCCTGGTATCTTTCATGTGAGCATACTTTGATATTTATAAACCAATTATGAAGAATTCTTTAATAACATTTTTAATGTTTACAATTTACCTTTTCCTCTCAGTGTGTAGATATGTCTACTGCCAGCTGTCTGCGATCTGAAGATCAGTTTCTGTGCTCCATCTGTCTGGATGTGTTCACTGATCCAGTCACCACATCGTGTGGACACAACTTCTGTAAAAACTGCATCACTGAACACTGGAACAGTAATGACCAGTACCTGTGTCCCATCTGTAAGGAAGTTTTTATCACAAGACCTGAGCTGCATGTCAACACTTTGCTCTCTGGGATGGTTTCTCAGTTCAGACAGGAATCTCGACAGAAAGCCAGCAGCAGCAGCTCAGAGCAACAAGCTGCCAAACCAGGAGAAGTTCCCTGTGACATCTGTACTGGAACCAAACTGAAGGCCCTGAAGTCCTGTCTGGTGTGTCTGGCCTCCTACTGTGAGACTCACCTGGAGCCTCATCTGACAGCTTCTCGTCTGAAAAGACATCAGCTGATGGACCCTGTGGAGAACCTGGAAGACAGGATGTGTATGAAGCACGATAAACCTCTGGAGCTGTTCTGTAAGACCGACCAGACATGTGTCTGCATGCTCTGCTCTGTTTTAGACCACAAGACACATGAGTTTGTTCCTCTTAAAGAAGAATATGAAGGAAAGAAGGCAGAGCTGGGGAAGACAGAGGCTGAAATTCAGCAGATGATCCAGAAGAGACAACTGAAGATTCAAGAGATCAAACACTCAGTCGACCTCAGTAAGAAGGACGCAGACAGAGAGATAGCAGAAGGTGTTCGGGTCTTCAATGTTCTGAAGGAGTCTATTAAGAGAGGCGAGGAAATTGTCAAAACAATCAAAGAGAGGCAGAAAACGACAGAGAAACAGGCTGACGTCTTCATCAAAGAGCTGGAACAGGAAATCTCTAAGCTGATGAAGAGAAGCTCTGAGGTGAAGCAGCTCTCATGCTCTGAAGACCACCTCCACCTCCTCCAAAACATCCCGTCCCTGAAAGCTGCTCCACCCACCAAAGACTGGACAGAGGTCAGCGTCTGTCCACCATCATATGAGGGGACTGTGGTGAAAGCTGTGGCTCAGGTGGACAAGACGCTCAGCAAAGAGATGAGGAAGCTGTTCACTGAGGCTGAGCTGAAGAGGGTCCAGCAGTATGCAGTGGATGTGACTCTTGATCCTGATACAGCACATCCTAAACTCATCTTGTCTGGTGATGGAAAGAAAGTAAATCATGGTGATGCGAAGAAGAATCTCCCAGACAACCCAAAGAGATTTACACGTTATGCAAATGTTTTAGGAAAGCAGAGTTTCTCTTCAGGCAGATTTTACTTTGAGGTTCAGGTTAAAGGGAAGACTGACTGGACTTTAGGAGTGGCCAGAGAGTCGATCAACAGGAAGGGAGAAATCCGACTGAGCCCTCAGAATGGTTACTGGTGTATATGGTTAAGAAATGCCAGTGTGTATGAAGCTCTTACTGGTGTTTTAATTGATCTCTCTCTGCAGTCTCAGCCTCAGAAGGTGGGGGTGTTTGTGGATTATGAGGAGGGTCTGGTCTCCTTTTATGACGTAGATGCTGCAGCTCTTATCTACTCCTTTACTGGCTGCTCCTTCACTGAGAAACTCTACCCATACTTCAGTCCCTGTCTGAATGATGGTGGTAAAAACTCTGCCCCTCTGATCATCTGTCCTGTCAATCAAACGGCCTGATCTATTTTTTAATGATCAACATCTGACTAAGTATTTCCAATAATACTTATTAAATCAATTTCTATATCTAATGCCCACTGCGCGAATACACACCAGACAAAGTATTGATACTACAACATTGGCACAGCAGTCAATACCAGGATATTGATGGATTAGACACATAAAAAGAAAACAAACTGATCAATTTTTAAATGAATAGATTCACTGTCATTCATGATAAAAAATGCACATATTCAGTGGTAAAGTACAGCGTAAACTTGTTTCCATCAGGATATGATTAATGTGGTAATTCCATTATGATTTATTATAGCATTGTCTTGTTTGATGTATTTTGGATTTTTATCTTTTACTGCATCAATGCAGAGGCCTACTATTGATTCATTAACCTCTTCACCACTGGTTAATGTGTCTACAGTGATGTAACATATATCAAAAATTTTATTCTTGTATGAAATGCTGGTATATACATATGTAGTCATTCAAATCCATATCAATCAGAAGTTAATAATAAATCTGCAATGTTAAGTTTCAATAAACCCTTAATAAGAAGCATCTTGGTCTATGGTTTTTGCTCAGTCTGGTCTTTAGATCCAGCAAGCACCAGATAGTTATCAGAAATGGGTCCTTTTTCACCCGTGGGCACTTCTTTTTACATGGTCATAGATTAGAAGGCTTTTTTTTTTTTTTGGTACATTTGAGTTTGGCCAAATAACTATAATTTTCTTCATCTGGTAACCCCGAGTAATACTGGCTAGACATAGTTTTAACTAGCTAGCTAATGCAATTTATTTGTTATTTAGTTTGCTCAATATTAGAACTGTTAAAAGGCCGAGATGTCCCTTTACTGAGCATCAGTGCCCACCATTGGACCAATCAGAATTGAGTGTTCAGCCAAGCCAATGTATAATCCCATTATAACAAACACACGTATGCCAATGTATCACATAACCAATAAACAAAATGATGCATAATGATTACAATCAAATGGACTATTAATCTGTACCTGTACTGTGGTTCTAAAGCAGTATGAGGAGTGATCTGTTCTGACAAGATCCCACAGAAAAGGCTTTTTGGGGAGGAAGTTAAACAGCAAGATCAAATAAATAATAGAATCACAAATATTATATCTTATACACCTTCAGTGTGAGGGAAATGGTACAGACTCACTGCAACTTACATGTTAATTTTAATATACAATATATTAGTTGATGTCATGAGCTGCTCTTTGTTCATAACCTGGTAGATCAGAGGGTTTCTTTTTTGGTGTGGCGCCTTCTCTGATGGAAAAAAGCTGAATAAGAGTAAACCACAGCATGAGTCCAAATGGTTGAAATTATTTACCACAGCCATAAATGTCCACTACATTACACAGTCTGTTCCTGGCTCAGTCTGACCCCTAGTGGACAGAAACTACATGAAATAAAGAGATGATTCAGGTTATGTTTAATCAATCAATTTTCAACAACTGAAACACTCGTAAAATGTATTTTTATTTCCACATGACACTTGTTTATGTGATACGTCCATGCAAAATTAAAGATGATCAAACTTACTGAATGACTGTTGAGAGGCAGCACGGTTCAAGTGTGTGAATATCTGCATGTTCAAACACTAACATGCCCACACACACACACACACACACACACACACACACACACACACACACACACACACATATTTTGTTTGTGCTTATGCCTGTAAGACCAGTTCAACTTGCTAGGAATGCAAAAGGTACAGTAAACATGCAGGTCACACACACACACTCAGCATAGTGTTACTGATATGCAGTATGAGCAGCAACCATCCATAAAGTAGTGCTGCTTAATGATAAGGTGACAGGTGGTAGAATACAATGTATGATTTACTTCTGTTAATGTTAAAAGCACTTTGTACTGTGTACAAAGGGTAAATTTGTTTCTTCCTCTGCATATAAATACCTCTCACCAAGAAAATTCAATTTACCAAAGTTTACTTGTAAACTATCAGAATGTGGAGGCAAACAGCCAAGTGTTCATTCCCATGAAATTCTCAGTGGCGCATGAAGCCAAGAAAGCCACTTCTTGAAAACATGTGCTAGCTCTATGGGTCCAATGCACCCATGAATCATGCTCATTAGAGACTTTTTGTGGGGGTTGTTACACTCAAAAAAATGTATCTGCTGATTTACAGACATTTCTTTCACAATGTAATCTGTGGGAAAAGTCTTTTTGGGCGCAATAGCGTCACGTAATGTTGTAATTACACAGTTTGGCCACTATATCAAATTGACTTCAAAGCCCAGCGCTCTTCCTGTATTCAGTTCTCTTTATACATGCATGAACAGACTGCACACACCTCTCAACTTCCTCATCTTATTCAGCAACAACTACAGGAGAGAAGAGAGTTAACACAGAGGAGCTGCAGTCGACACAATTGTTTCTGTTTCCGTCTGAAGAAAAATTAAATCGAGTTCTTCAGTTCTTTCTCAACAACTGACTCAAACACTGGTGAGTACAGCTGATAATATTTACTGTTTCAACAACCTGCATTAACACAAAACTTACAGTTCAACACAGACAAGTACTTGCTTGAGCTTGTGAGCTGACCTTTGGACCGACAGTATGATTGTTACAGAGTTGTAAAGGATTGTAAAGGATCTGTTGTTTCTGATCATAAGATATATTCCTACATGTGGCACTGACGTCAGTCTGTAAACAGTGCCACACATCTTGTGTCAAATGCATGTCACCATAATCACGTCCAAGCAATAGAACTGGAGTATGAGATAAGGCAGAACTGGAAATACAGGACAGGTTCAGTGTCAGACTCTTCAGATTAAACTATTTGTCAGAGTGACACAAAGCTGCAGTTGAGACACGTCTCTGTGTTTCTGTCTTTAGAAAACTTTACCTGAGTTTAAAGATCTTTCTCAACAACACTGGTGAGTACAGAAGAAAACATTTACTGTGTTTCTGCAGGTTTTCACACAAAACATAATGTAAAATAAAACCTTCTGTAAATAAATATTCTTTCTTTTCTTTCACACAACATAAGATGGGTGTTGTCTCTTAACGGTTCATAACATTATTTGCTTTGCCAGTTTTCTTTCTGCCCTCCTTTCGGTTGTTGGTGCCAAATTATTTAATTATCTTTATTTTTTACAATTTAACTTTTCTTCTCAGTGTGCAGATATGTCTGCTGCCAGCTGTCTGCGATCTGAAGATCAGTTTCTGTGCTCCATCTGTCTGGATGTGTTCACTGATCCAGTCACCACATCCTGTGGACACAACTTCTGTAAAAACTGCATCACTGAACACTGGAACACTAATGACCAGTACCTGTGTCCCATGTGTAAAGAGGTTTTTACCAGAAGAGCTGATTTGAGAGTCAATACTCTGCTCTCTGAGATGGTTTCTCAGTTCAGACAGGAAGCTCAACAGAAAGCCAGCAGCAGCAGCAGCTCAGAGCAACAAGCTGCCAAACCAGGAGAAGTTCCCTGTGACGTCTGTACTGGAACCAAATTGAAGGCCCTGAAGTCCTGTCTGGTGTGTCTGGCCTCCTACTGTGAGACTCACCTGGAGCCTCATCTGACAGCTTCACGTCTGAAAAGACACCAGCTGATGGACCCTGTGGAGAACCTGGAAGACAGGATGTGTATGAAGCACGATAAACCTCTAGAGCTGTTCTGTAAGACCGACCAGACATGTGTCTGCAAGTTCTGCCCTATTTTAGACCACAAGACACATGAGTTTGTTCCTCTGAAAGAAGAATATGAAGGAAAGAAGGCAGAGCTGGGGAAGACAGAGGCTGAAATTCAGCAGATGATCCAGAAGAGACAACTGAAGATTCAAGAGATCAAACACTCAGTTGACCTCAGTAAGAAAGATGCAGACAGAGAGAAAGCAGAAGGCGTTCGGGTCTTCGATGCTCTGAAGGAGTCTATTAGGAGAAGCGAGGCAAAAGTTGTCAAAACAATCAAAGAGAGGCAGAAAACGACAGAGAAACAGGCTGAAGACTTCATCAAAGAGCTGGAACAGGAAATCTCTGAGCTGAAAAAGAGATGCACTGAGGTGAAGCAGCTCTGTCACTCTGAAGACCACCTCCACCTCCTCCAAAACTTCCCGTTCCTGAAAGCTGCTCCACCCACCAAAGACTGGACAGAGGTCAGCGTCCATCCATCATATGAGGGGACTGTGGTGAGAGCTGTGACTCAGCTGGAGGAGACGCTCAGTAAAGAGATGAAGAAGCTGCTCACTGAGGCTGAGCTGAAGAGGGTCCAGCAGTATGCAGTGGATGTGACTCTTGATCCTGATACAGCACATCCTAAACTCGTCCTGTCTGATGATGGGAAACAAGTAAACTGTAGTGATGTGAAGAAGAATCTCACAGACAACCCAAAGAGATTTATGCGTTATGCTAATGTTTTAGGAAAGCAGAGTTTCTCTTCAGGCAGATTTTACTTTGAGGTTCAGGTCAAAGGGAAGACTGACTGGGATTTAGGAGTGGCCAGAGAGTCGATCAACAGGAAGGGAGTAGTCACACTGAAACCTCAGAATGGTTACTGGACTATATGGTTGAGAAATGGAAATGAGTATAGAGCTTGTAATGACCCTCCATTTGATTTCTCTCTGAAGTCTCAGCCTCAGAAGGTGGGGGTGTTTGTGGATTATGAGGTGGGTCTGGTCTCCTTTTATGATGTAGATGCTGCAGCTCTTATCTACTCCTTTACTGGCTGCTCCTTCACTGAGAAACTCTACCCATACTTCAGTCCCCGCCCTAATGATGGTGGTAAAAACTCTGCCCCTCTGATCATCTGTCCTGTCAATCAAACTGCCTGATCTATTTTTTATGGTCCTTTTATGATCCCTCCCTGCAAATCTGGGCCAAACCTGAAATTCATGTAAATTAAATGTCTCATCATTATGCAACTTATATAATGTTAGTTGTCATGTAGAAGAACGGTATAACTTTCATAATTGTGTGACTATCTACTAAAGAGATATAGGACTTTGATTTTATTAGTTTTATACTAAATGTGACAATACTGCCCTCTAGTGACAAGAGTTGAATCCCCTTATGTTAAGAGTTGATAAATGTTTGGTAACCATGTATGTGTATTTTAAAATCACCCAAGTGTTTAACTTCTGATCTATTAACCTCATAGACAATCATATTTTAGTAGTTAAATTAGATAAGTAGTTATATTTAAAGAATTAAGTTTCTGAAGTAATAGGAATGTTTGAAGGACTTCAGTTTCATTTTATTGTTAAACAATGGTCACATTGAATGCTTTTATATTATGAAGTAAGAGTTATATTGAACTTATATTTAAATATGGTTCTGAAAGTAATCTAATCACAGAAGTGTTGCCTAACTTTAGTTCCTTTCAGTATAGTATTAAACTTAATTTAGTAGATGGTTTAAGATGTGTAGATAGTTTGAGAAAGTTGAATCAATGACAGTTGTATGCTTAAACATCATTAAGTGTTAATATGAAGGTTAATGTTTGTTATGTCATTAGAATAACTGACTTATGAAATATATGTAAACTGTTTAATTGTTTTCTTGAATGGTTTTACAAATATGATACAAGCTGCAGGACCGTTATTAATCAGAAAATATCATGAAATGCTTGAACAGTATGAAAAGAATGTGTTTACAGCTTTAATGTGAAATACTAGGTCACGGTGACTGGAAGTGTGATTTTTGCATGTAAAAACTCAGAATTAGACTTCCCCTAATTTCCTTCACTTCAGGAGACACAGACTGCAAAGCACCAACCACATGGTCCAGGTATCATCGGATAATTCGTAATTCATTTGTAATTCAAAAACCAAAAAACGGTAAATCTGTTATTTGTTTCAAAACAAAAACAAAAATCGGTTATTGCCGATTAGTTCATTATTCCTTTTTGGAATAACGAATAACGAATAACGACAGGTCTGCGGACATTCAGCCAATTCGTTTTTGCGTTTGAAACCAAAAACGGAAGTCACATGATTTTTTCCTTTTTTCATTTTAAACCAAAAACAAAAAACAAAATCATGTGATTGGTTTTTCGTTATTTGATTCTGATACCAAAAATGTTTTTTTGTTTTTTGTTTTGAAACAAATAATAGATTTACCTTTTTTTGGTTTTTGAAGTACAAATGAATTACGAATTATGGATCAAAACCTTTAGAACACACCCAAACTCCTCCCGTTTTATCCTAACTTATAAAAGCAGCCTCAAAGAGATTCCTCTTTGGGCTGGCCTCTAAGGACTCGAGAAAATTCTTAAGACTCTTCTTAAATGTCTTTCATTTGTTTTTCAACTAAATATATCTGTAGTTAATCTTTTATTGCAACAAGTTAAGTTGTATTATTTTATCAGCAAAATTAAGTCTCGTATTTCCACGTATTGTAATTTAATTTGAAGTAAACACATACAGTATTTTATTTTGAGCAATACTGCAAACTAGAAGTGTAGCCGGACTAAAAACTCTTTCCTTGCTTTTATTCGAATACAAATACAGATACAAATCATTTTGCTGCCTCAACAAATACAGATACAAATACAAATACTGGACTCTCTGCATATCCCTAATCTGCTGTATGTTTTCAGGAAGTGGCTCTTTTGGTTTCATGCACCACTGAGCAACTTTCATGTGAATCAACAGGGCCCCGCCTCCGATGCTGTATCCACTTCTCTTTATACATCCATGAGTCTGTTCCTGCCTTTAACAGACTGTCCTCTCTCTGATGTGTGCTGTTATACTGATCTCTGCTGGACGCAGGGGGGAAACACATACAACTTGTGTAAACCTCAGTGACTTTGAGAGGAAGACTGATAGCAAAATAAAACACTTACACAAACAGGAAATTTATTGTACCGTCATCTGACTTTAGGCATGTTTGTTTTAAAGCTGAAATATATTCATCATTCATTAAGAACAATATCTCTATTATATTCTAATAACACACATACGTTGAGAAATTGGAAAAAAGAAACGTGTTATCATTTGAACATGGGAAGAAAGAAGCCACCAAAAATGACAAATTAACTCAATTTGAATTCATATGGGGAGAAGTATTACAAGCATTGAATACATAAAAAATGTGGCCTTTAAACTTAAACCTGGTTTAAGGTTCTTTGGTTTTTGTTTGTTTTTTGTTCTTTGTTTTTTTTCTGGTGGTGTTTTTGGTAGGATTTTGTTAGAAAGACAGGTGGACAATAATGCCACCTAGACCATAACAATTGAGTGGTCAGAATCTAGAGGATCATGTTGTTGAAGATTCAGTTGGAGAAGGATAAAAGACTGACGTACTCAACAGAGAGGAATGGTATTTCAGTTATATATATTGTATGTGTATGTTTATTTATATTTAACATATTGAATTTAAGTTGATCAGACATGAAGATATTTAGGTTGAGCTTGCATGTTTGATGTGTGGGGTTGCTGTGGTTATGTTATGTTATGTATTTTGTTTTGTTATATTTTGTTTTGTCTTCCTGTCTTGTTTTACTTTGTTGTTAACATTGTCGGTCTTTGTTTTGTTGATGTAGGAAGTGTATATTTTATATATTGAGAAATCTAAATGAAATCTTATTTAAAAAACAAAACAAAATGAGAGACATCTGCAGATAGAAACAGATGAAGGAGCTGGTAGAGATAAAAGATAATTAAAATAGTTATAATTACAATAAAAATTAAAGCAAGTGTGGTGTGCTTTTATTTTGAAAGTTTGATTGACATGTGTCAGGTGTGTAGAGACAAGTAACTGCAGCTGGACACAGAAAAATACTCATATATTTGAATGTTTTAGATACAAACTTCATTTGAACTTTAAATGAGTCACGAGACTTTGACCTACAAATCTTGAATTTACATGTTTTTTCTATCTTTTATTGTTTTTGAGATATTAGAGTGGGAGTTTTAAAGTATTTTCTTGCTCCTCCTGTGATTTTATAATGAGTGTGTATTGCGGAATGTTTCACAGCACTGAGGGAGTGACATCACCAGGAGCAGTTGGAGAGGAGGATTTTAGAGTACGCTTCTTGTGAAATCTCCTCATAAATCCCATGACTTTGGCCAAACCTAACATTAAAAATCATATTTTAGTAGGAAATTTTGTGGCGATTCCATTGATACAGGTTTGAAAGTGGTCAGACTTATAGTTTAGACGTCAGCAGCCTCTGTTTGACACAAAGTTCTTAGGCTAGGACTACTGTTTTACAGTAGTAATAAGTTCTCTTCCAAATCTAGCACGTGTGGAAAGTAGGCTATTGTTCTTTCAACTGCATTTATAACTCAAACGAAGCTTAACCATGTCATGTGATAGGCTACTTCAGTACAAATATTACTGGAACCACTACAGAAAATTGCTGATTAATATTTAATATCCAGGAATTCACATAATAGACACTACCACTGACTATCCCTGTAACAAACTGGCCACAATTTTACACATTGACCAGACATATACTGGGATTTGATCTTGTTTATATACTAACAGTAATATTAATTTATCATTACATCACTGAGTATAACAGATACCAGTTAATTTCTATTTTTACTTTAAAAAAACTCCATCCTTTGCAACAGAGACACATACTCTACTCTTTCTGTTTATGTTCTAACATTGAAGCTAAATGACACACAGTAAAATATTCAACCTTAGGACATCATGACTTTTATGGCTGCATCATTACATCTAATGAAAAGGGTTTTTTTTATATATATACTGTACATCAATGCAGTAGACACATTTCCTTAACCAGGGAAGAACAGGTTAATGAATTAATAGTAGGGGGACATTGAAGCAGTAAAAATACAACATAACTCAAGAAAAAAAATAATTTAATAAATCATAAAGGAATGACCACATTAATCATATTTTGATTAAAACAAGTTTACATTGTACATTATCATTGAATATGTACATTTGTTACCATGAATGACAGTGAACCTTTAAAAATGGATGAGTTTATCAATGTTTGATGTGTTTTTCTGTCTTTAATCCATTGGCATGTAAGTATTAACTGCTGTGCTGGTATTGTAATATCAATACTTTGGTGTATATTTGTACAGTAAATGTAAAAGGTAAAGATTATTTGTCAACTATTTGCATTGTTGCAAAAAAAAAAAACCAAAATAGATCAGGCAGTTTGATTGACAGGACAGATGATCAGAGGGGCAGAATTTTTACCACCATCATGAGTACAGGGACTGAAGTATGGGTAGAGTTTCTCAGTGAAGGAGCAGCCAGTAAAGGAGTAGATAAGAGCTGCAGCTTCTACGTCATAAAAGGAGACCAGACCCTCCTCATAATCCACAAACACCCCCACCTTCTGAAGCTGAGACTTCAGAGAGAGACGGACTGAAGGGTCATTACAAGCACTGTACTCATTTCCATTTCTCAACCATATACACCAGTAACCATTCAGAGGTCTCAGTTTGATGTCTCCCTTCCTGTCGATCAACTCTCTGGCCACTCCTAAATCCCATTTAGTCTTCTCTTTAACCTGAACCTCAAAGTAAAATCTGCCTGAAGAGAAACTCTGCTTTCCTAAAACACTTGCATAACGCATAAATCTCTTTGGGCTGTCTGGGAGATTCTTCTTCACATCACCACAGTTCACTTGTTTTCCATCATCAGACAGAATGAGATACATACTTGCTGTATCAGGATCAAGAGTCACATCCACTGCATACTGCTGGACCCTCTTCAGTTCAGCCTCAGTGAGCAGCTTCTTCATCTCTTTACTGAGCGTCTCCTCCAGCTGAGTCACAGCTCTCACCACAGTCCCCTCATATGATGGTGGACGGACGCTGACCTCTGTCCAGTCTTTGGTGGGTGCAGCAGCTTTCAGGGACGGGAAGTTTTGGAGGAGGTGGAGGTGGTCTTCAGAGTGTGAGAGCTGCTTCACTTCAGAGCTTCTCTTCATCAGCTCAGAGATTTCCTGTTCCAGCTCTTTGATGAAGTCTTCAGCCTGTTCCTCTGTCATTTTCTGCCTCTCTTTGATTGTTTTGACAGTTTCCTCGCCTCTCTTAATAGACTCCTTCAGAACATCAAAGACTCGAACACTCTTTGCCATCTCTCTGTCTGCATCTTTCTTACTGAGGTCAACCGAGTGTTTGATCTCTTGAATCTTCAGTCGTCTCTTCTGGATCATCTGCTGAATTTCAGCCTCTGTCTTCCCCAGCTCTGCCTTCTTTCCTTCATATTCTTCTTTCAGAGGAACAAACTCATGTGTCTTGTGGTCTAAAACAGAGCAGAGCATGCAGACACATGTCTGGTCGGTCTTACAGAACAGCTCCAGAGGTTTATCGTGCTTCATACACATCCTGTCTTCCAGGTTCTCCACAGGGTCCATCAGCTGATGTCTTTTCAGACGAGAAGCTGTCAGATGAGGCTCCAGGTGAGTCTCACAGTAGGAGGCCAGACACACCAGACAGGACTTCAGGGCCTTCAGTTTGGTTCCAGTACAGATGTCACAGGGAACTTCTCCTGGTTTGGCAGCTTGTTGCTCTGAGCTGCTGCTGCTGGCTTTCTGTTGAGCTTCCTGTCTGAACTGAGAAACCATCTCAGAGAGCAGAGTATTGACTCTCAAATCAGGTCTTCTGGTAAAAACTTCTTTACAGATGGGACACAGGTACTGGTCATTACTATTCCAGTGTTCAGTGATGCAGGTTTTGCAGAAGTTGTGTCCACATGATGTGGTGACTGGATCAGTGAACACATCCAGACAGATGGAGCACAGAAACTGATCTTCAGATCGCAGACAGCTGGCAGCAGACATATCTACACACTGAGAAGAAAAGTTAAATTGTAAAAAATAAAGATGATTAAATAATTTGTCATAATTGGTTTATAAATATCAAAGTATGCTCACAAGAAAGATACCAGGCACCAACAACTGAAAGGAGGGCAGAAAGAAAACTGGCAAAGCAAATAATGTTATGAACCCTTAAGAGACAACACCCATCTTATGTTGTGTGAAAGAAAAGAAAGAATATTTATTTACAGAAGGTTTTATTATTCATTGTGTGATTACTGGAATATAAAGTTTAGCAAATTTGAATTTCACTTAACTGAACTGTCCTTTTGACAAAAGTCATTATGAAATGAAGAGTTAAATTTTCTTTCTGAGCTGAAGTTTTGTGTGAAAACGTGCCGAAACACAGCAAATGTTTTCTTCTGTACTCACCAGTGTTGTTGAGAAAGATCTTTAAACTCAGGTAAAGTTTTCTAAAGACAGAAACACAGAAACGTGTCTCGACTGCAGCTTTGTGTCACTCTGACAAATAGTTTAAACTGAAGAGTCTGACACTGAACCTGTCCTATATTTCCAGTTTCTGCCTTATCTCATACTCCAGTTCTATTGCTTGGACGTGATTATGGTGACATGCATTTGACACAAGATGTGTGGCATGTTTACAGACTGACGTCAGTGCCACATGTAGGAATGTATCTTATGATCAGAAACAACAGATCCTTTACAATCCTTTACAACTCTGTAACAATCATACTGTCAGTCCAAAGTTCAGCTCATGAGCTTAAGCGTGTACTTGTCTGTGTTGAACTGTAGGTTTTGTGTTAATGCTGGTTGTTGAAACAGTAAATATTATCAGTTGTACTCACCAGTGTTTGAGTCAGTTGTTGAGAAACAACTGGAGAACTTGATTTAATTTTTCTTCAGACGGAAACAGAAACAATTGTGTCGACTGCAGCTCCTCTGTGTTAACTCTCTTCTCTCCTGTAGTTGTTGCTGAATCAGATGAGGAAGTTGAGAGGTGTGTGCAGTCTGTTCATGCATGTGTAAAGAGAACTGAATACAGGAAGTGTGCTGGGCTTTGAAGTCAATTTGACATAGTGGCCAAACCGTTTAATTACAATGTCACATGATGCTATTGGGCCCAAAAACACTTTTCCTATAGACTTACATTGTGAAAGAGACATCTGTAAATCAGCACATTTTTTTGAGTGTAACAACCCCCACACAATGACTCATTTCACTATGAGAATTTGATCCATTCAGTCTGATCAAATTTTGATAGTCTAGAAGAGCCGCTCAGTTGAACCGTTTTATCCCCATTCAAGTTAGCCAGAGGGCTAAATCAGAAGTTAGCTGTCTCAGCCAGCGGAAGTTCCTAATGAGCATGCTCCATGGGCTCATTGGGGCCATAGAGCGTCCGCAGTATGTTTTTCAGGAAGTGGCTTTTTTGGCTTCATGCACCACTGAGAAACTTTCATGGGAATGAATGGTGCAAAAACAAAAACAAACAAAAGAAATCACTAAAGTAAACTCTCCCAACCTTTATTACCAGAAGCTTAATTAAGTTCTTGCTGTTTTGCAAAAATGCACTTGCAGATATTTTACTCCAATGAATTGACAACAGGACTGGCAATAAAATAACTATAGAACAGCACCATAAACATCATGAAAACCAGTGATGCAGTATATTTATTGCAGAAACAGTAAATCACACTCATCAGCACAAAAACCAGTGATGTTTAGCAGATAGCTTAATTAAATGAAATGCTGCATTTTCCATCTGAAACCAGAATTGTGCTGCACCATATCAAACTGAATTATGATTGACTTAAGAGAAGTTAAGTGACATTAGATAAATAATCTATCAACATGTTTTTTAATTGCAGAACAAAAAACAAAAAATGAATATTTCTGTAGTGGTTTTTTTTTGGTTTTTTTTCTTCATATTTTCACTTTAATTCTCAGTGTGTAGATATGTCTGCTGCCAGCTGTCTGCGATCTGAAGATCAGTTTCTGTGCTCCATCTGTCTGGATGTGTTCACTGATCCAGTCACTACACCATGTGGACACAACTTCTGCAAAAAAAAGAAAAAAGAAAATGAGCCCTAAAGGGGCAGCCCACTGTGGGCCCTGTTACCGGCGTGAAATGAGGGGCACATGTGGGCAGAACGCTCTTTCTTGGCTTGCAACTTGTGCAGGGCTCCTTCACACCTAGCTACCGAATGCATCATTGCCACTCCACTACCCCTTCCTTCTGCCCTCCTGCACGTGCTCCTTCGGTCTTTTCAGGTCTTGCCTCTGCTGTGCCTCTACCTCCCACCCCCCTACCAGCCACCTTACATGCACATACATGCAAAATATACCAAATCGACTGCAGCTCAGATGGCAGGTGTGCTACAACATGTGAGTGATATGATGCACGGTTTTCACACAAATCACCAAAAAGTGAAAAAAATAAAATTCTCATTGGCAACAATGTTAAATGTTTTTTTCATTTTTTTCGGAGCTGTCTAATGTCGCAAATATCTCACATCAGAAGAAACGTCATTGAAATCTTAAATCTCAGACAAGACTTTCAACTGTATATAAATTAATTTGGTATTTAGTTAATCTAAACACCAAATGACTACGTCAGACATCGCCAGCAACCTTAGAATTTGTTACCTTAGAATGAGCCCTTTATATCTACATAGGGAGCTGGTTCTCTTCCACATAGCCTGCCATGTTGCACCGCGATGTTTCTACAGTAACCCAGAACAGACAAACCAATCATTGGCTCTAGAGAGGTCCTTTTGCATTTTTTGTGGGTTCAGTGGCCACCGTAGGTTCTCCTACATGCTTGGAAGGGAAGGGGGAGGAGAGGGGTATTCAGTTGGTTGCAATCTGCAACCTCACTGCTAGATGTCACTAAATCCTACACACTGGCCCTTTAAGTTGCAAATATGCTGTCTTAAAGCCACGTGCAGGTGAATGTTTTTTCTAAACTAGAATGACAGTAAAACATTCCTTTCAGTTATAGCCTCACTGTTGTTTCACTACAGTGATGCTATAAAATTATTCCTTTTAGTTATATAATTATATAGAACATTATTTCAAAGTCATAATTTAATAAAGCAGCTCCAATGATCCTAAACATTCCTTATATTCATCAAGCCTGACATATTTTTCATTCTGTCTGCAGTGAAGAGCAGCACGGTTGTCATGGTAACCTTTATGCCACTATGAGCATGATATTTTTGACTCTGGCTGTATCACCTTGAGGTCTCAGGTGTTTTAGCTCCACATAGACATCAAAACACACATTTAACTGTCCAACATAATCATGCAAATTGTAAGAGGTAAATAAGGCATTTCCACTTCAGGATTCTTGCCATACTTTGCTTTGTTAGTTTTGTTCCACACAACTGCCTGTTGTTGATGTCCTTCATAATTACACTAATCATTATTCAAGATATTAAAACTACTTATCCAGAAATCTTTGATTACAGTTTTACTTTTTATGCTTTTCCATGTGTTCTCAGTGTGTATGTGTGTCTGCTGCCAGCTGTCTGTGATCTGAAGATCAATCAGTATTTTATCACTTTGGATGGCTGGTCTGTGTTTGAATACCATAATTATCAAATAACATTGTTTAAAAAGGTTTTATAACAAGTTCATCATCTGTCAGAGACTAAAACAGATGCTGTAAAGTGAATGAAAACACATTTTGTGGTGAATGAAACTACTCTTAACTGTTTGTTGAAGTGTTTTATCTTGAAATCAGAGTCTTTGTCTAAAAGTCACTGAGGTTTGAGGAAGTTGTATGTGAGGTCAGCATAAAAGCACATAACAGAGGGAGGACAGTTTGTTACACACCTCTCAACCTCCTGATCTAATTTATAACTACAAGAAAGAAGAAATTACAAGAATACAAGAAAAAGTTAAAATATTACAGAACAAACAGTGAGCTGAACTTTGGACTGAGTAATTCAGCTGCAGAGCTGTAGAGGACCGTAAAGGCGCTGTTGTTTCCCTCTGATCTTAAGATATATTCTTACATGTGGGACTGAAATCATTTTGTAAGTAGTGATCAATTAGCTGCTACAGACTAACTATGAAGAAAAGAAGACAGAAGTAGGAACACATCTCCCTTGAGATTAATTTGTGCCAAATATTATCACATCTAAACAATCGAGCTGGAGTACAAGATAAGGCAGAACTAGAAATACAGGACAGGTTCAACGTCAGACTCTTCAGATTAAACTGAAAGTTTGTCAGAGTGACACGAAGCTGCAGTCGAGACACGTCTCTGTGTTTCTGTCTTCAGGAAACTTAACCTGAGTTCAAAGATCTTTCTCAACAACACTGGTGAGTACAGAAGAAAACATTTACTGTGTTTCAGCAGTAACACAAAACTTCAGCTTAACTCAGAAAGAAAAATTCATGATTTTCATTTCATAATGAGTCTTATCAAAAAGATGTTTCAGTTCTGTGCAAATCAAAATTGCTTAACTTTATATATCAGTAATCATACAATGAATAATCAATGTTGGTGATCACAGTCCGGTTTTAATCCACGAGGAGAGAGTTGAGCAGGTAACAACATACAAGTACGTAGGTATTTTAAGTTACAAATGGCTCATCAAGTGGAGTAGGTTTGTTCATGAATCAGTGAGTGTCTGTATTTTCTGCAAAGGCTCATGGGGTGGATAAAATAATTATTATTATTATTGTTCTACAGAGTAGCCATTGAATCTATTATCCACTATGGCATCACGACATGGTTTGGTAACCTGTCTGTTAAACTCAAATACCAAATACCAGACAGGAAGAACACCACCTGTACAGTAGAGCTGTAGAGGATTGTGTTGTTTCCCTCTGATCCTAAGAGATATTCTTACATGTTGGACTGAAATTTACATTTTGTAAGTAGTGATCAGTTAGTGTGTGTGTATGTGTATGTGTCTGTGTGTGTGTGTGTGTGTGTGTGTGTGTGTTGGGGGGGCATTATGGATCTTATTAGGGGTAATGTGCAGTATCTTGATGTAGGGCATCTGTGCAATATTTTAGTGTAGAGAATTATCTCCAATTATCTCCAAAGGGAGATAATAAAGGCTAATCTTATCTCTTATCTTATCCTACAACTTTTGTAAATAAAACATTTTTCCATGTAAGATGGGTGTTGTCTCTTAAGGATTCTTAACATTTTTTTATTTTCAAGTTTTGTTTCCGCCCTCCAGCCTGTTGTTGGTGCCTGGCATCATTCTTGCAGTCAAACTTTGATATTTATCAGCGACTTTATGAATCATTCTTCAGTCTGTCCACAAATGTATTATTTTTGATATTGTCTTCAATGCTGACACCCAATCCATCAAACGCATGACCTGTTCTCGCACTCCATCCGATCAACCATAAAAACCTGGAGGACATTATACAACATCTGAAATCCTCTTCCTGCTGCCTTGATATTCTGCCTACAGGCTTTTTCAAAATTGTTTCAAACTGCATGGCCTCAGATCTTCTTCAGATTGTCAACACATCTCTTCTCTCGGGTGTCTTCCCACAGGCCCTGAAAACTGCCGTCATCAAGCCACTCTTAAAAAAAGAACAATCTAGACTCATCACTAATGAGCAACTATAGGCCCACATCAAACCTCTTATTTTTAAGGAAGATCATTGAAAAAGCTGTTTTTCAACAGCTGAAGAACTTTATGGCACTAAACAACTGTTTTTATGTCTTCCAGTCAGGATTTTGACCACACCACAGCACTGAGACTGCTCTTGTTAAGGTCTTCAATGACATACACTTAAACATTGACAGTGGCAGAATTATAGTATTAGTATTACTGGATCTCAGTGTCACATTTGACATGGTCGACCACAACATAATACTAGACAGACTGGAAAACTGGGTGGAACTTTCTGGCATAGTACTGAACTGATTTGAATCCTACTTAAAGGACAGATACTACTTTGTGTCTATAGGTAATTACACATCTGAGCGGACAAAAATGACATGCGGAGTTCCCCAAGACTCCATTCTGGGGCCTCTTCTGTTCAACATCTACATGCTCCCACTGGCTCAGATTATGGGAAACAATAAAATATGCTACCACAGTTATGCGGATGACACACAAATTTACATAACCATATCACCAGGGGACTATGGTCCAATACAAGCACTGCGTAAGTGCATTGAACAAATCAATGACTGGATGTGGCAGAATTTTCTTCAATTAAACAAAGACAAAACTGAAGTAATTGTTTTTGGAGCCAAGGAAGATCATTTAAAAGTCAGCACTCAGTTTCAATTGACAATATTAAAAACTACAAACAAAGCCAGAAATCTTGGTGTCGTCATGGACTCAGACCTGAATTTCAACAGCCACATTAAGACAATTACAAAGTCAGACTACTATCACCTGAAGAATATATCAAGAATTAAAGGACTTGTGTCTCAGCAGGATTTGGAAACACTTGTCCATGCATTTATCTTCACTACACTTGACTACTGTAACGCTGTCTTAACAGGTCTCCCTAAAGAATTGATCAGACAGCTGCAGCTGATTTAGACGCTGCTGCTCGAGTCCTCACTAAGACCAAGAAAGTGGATCATATAACTTCAGTTCTCAGATCTTTACATTGGCTTCCTGCTGTCAAAGAATTGATTTTAAAATACTGCTGTTGGTTTATAAAGCACTGAATTTTTTATGCTCCACATATCTGGAATAAACTCTCAGAAAACTGCTAATGTTAGCATGCTTAACACATGTTACATCCAGTGACTAGGCCTGGCATGCAACTAACCTCTTCATAACCCGGTACCTTTAGCTTACACCAATTGGCCTTAAACAGAGAACCACACAGTTAAGAGGTTTAAAACCCAGTTTTGCAACTGTGGTTCAAACGGCACATGTGGTTCAAGACACCACATGGTCTGACCTTTTATCTCTGTAGTTCCCTCTGTTGGCCATATTGTCTGCATGCCATGTGCTCAGTCACCAGGTGACTTCAGCCATCTTACCATTGTCTTCCACACACATACCCACACACACATACACTTCTATATAAGTACACTTAGCTAGATTAATATTATGTGTTTTGCTCTTTTACCTTTTGTTAAATAAATGCTTTTGGATGCATCTGTTGTCTGTTTTAATGTTGCACAAGAATGAGTTTTGCCAACCTCTGCTCTGCAAAGAACTCCAAAATCCTTCAACCATAACTAGCTATTGATATGGTGATTTTGTTTATACTTATTAAGTTAATTATTAATCAAAGTTCCAGATTGATTAGTACACTAATCAATCGATTTTTCCCTGAGTCCAGGGTGGTGCCCCGTTATTATTAATTAATAGTTAATAATTATCTTGATAATCATTAATTATTGCTGATAGCCAAACTTGTAGCCAAGGCCCAACAAAATGGTGCCCTGTGTGAGGCAGAGTATTGTTGGCTATTATTCATAACTGTGCAATATTGTATATATATATATATATATATATATATATATATATATATATATATATATAAATAAATAATAAATGCTTTTGGATACATCTGTTGTCTGTTTTAATGTTGCACAAGAATGTTGCCAACCTCTGCTCTGCAAAGAACTCCAAAATCCTTCAACCATAACTAGCTATTGATATGGTGATTTTGTTTATACTTATTAAGTTAATTATTAATCAAAGTTCCAGATTGATTAGTACACTAATCAATCGATTTTTCCCTGAGTCCAGGGTGGTGCCCCGTTATTATTAATTAATAGTTCATAATTATCTTGATAATCATTAATTATTGCTGATAGCAATAATGATACCGTGTGAGGCAGAGTATTGTTGGCTATTATTCATAACTGTGCAATATTGTACATATATATATATATATATATATATATATATATATATATATATATATATATATATATATATACACATACATAATTGCTAAGTGAAGAGCAATTATGCTATTATGCTAGTATGTACCACCGACAGATAGAAGAAGTGGCTGATATCAAGAAATCCTACCAGTGGCTGGAAAAGGCTGGACTGAAGGACAGCACAGAAGCACTAATCATGGCAGCACAAGAACAGGCACTCAGTACAAGATCAATAGAGGCAGGGATCTACCACACCAGACAGGACCCCAGGTGCAGGCTGTGCAAAGATGCTCCTGAGGCAGTTCAGTACATAATAGCAGGGTGTAAGATGAAGGCAGGAACAGCGTACATGGAACGCCATAACCAAGTGGCTGGCATAATGTACAGGAACATCTGCACTGAGTATGGGTTGGAGGTCCCAAGGTCACAATGGAAGACACCTCCTAAGGTGGTTGAGAATGACCAAGCCAAGATCCTGTGGGACTTCCAGATCCAGACTGACAAGCTGGTGATGGCTAACCAACCGGACATCGTGTTGATCGACAAACAACAGAAGAGGGCAGTGGTGATAGACGTAGCAATCCCAAGCAACAGCTTGGCTCACAAACTGGGAGTGTGGCTCCAGCAGATTCCGGGTACAACATCTGAGGTCTCTGTCCAGAAGAGCGCAGTCCTAGGAACAGCTAAGATACTGCGCAGAACCCTCAAACTTCCAGGCCTCTGGTAGAGGACCTGAGCTTGAGGAAGACACACCACCACCCCCTATGGGAGTGGGGTGAGAGGGAGATTTTTTTTTTTTCATATACATACATATATGACTGGAGTTACTTTGATGAATAAGATTTTACATTCAGTGTCACACACTCATAAATTCAAATATAAATGTTATTGCTTTTTTAATTTCTATAAATTACCCATGAATAAGATTTGTTTTGTGGCGTTTATACTGTATATTCCTGTTATTTTCTTTGGACTTTTATTTTGATATTTTTGGTGTGGTCTGAATGGCAGTACTTTATTTTGAAAGGACCCTTATCTGAAGTGAAAACTGGAATTGACAGTAACGCACAACAGTAGAAACGACAACGGTAGCGGAGCTCCCGGTATTTAATGTTGAGTAGAAACTGTCTAAATGTGTTGAAAACTCAGAGGAGCACCAGTTGAAGAGGTAACAAGGTGGTTTAATATCTTTGTAATATCTACAGCTAATATTGGCCCTGGTTGGATGGTTTAAACTAGACTCACTGTATAAGGGTGTAGAGGAAGAGTTGACATTACATGTGCATTTCTTCATCACTTACATACTTATATAATTAATGGTGAAAAATATTTTTAAACTGATATGTGTACACAAAGTTGTATCACATTCATATTTAGTTTAATAGATCACTGTAACCTACAGTAGAGTCAATACATCCTTTATGATACTCAGTTCTGTAAATGAGACACATAACGTGTCTGCTAAGTGTCTCAGATACAAGGTTAAAACACACTGTGTCTTAGTGTAACACAATGAACTCACACTAAACAGTTTTCCATATACGGGCACAAAAGAAGCGATCCGTGATCACACCAATCAACAAATTTTGACAGACATGAAGAGTTCAAACCAACCGTTACTCTGGACTGCAACATTTTCAACCATATTTGTTTCAGACTCTCCAGCTTTTCTTTTCCGTTTCACACAGGTGAACGTTTTTTACTGCACAAGCACAAATAATATAGCACCAGATATCAATTCCACTTACTCAACTTATTCATCAGCCCAGCAGCTCACTTGTGTCCTGATCAGGTCTGTGTAGAAAAAGAGGTTTATATTGATACTATTGAGGGTAACGACCTGCTTCAATTATAACTCCCTCAGGGTTTTACAATGTTTTTGTGATTCATTACAAAAATGCTTGATTTTGCTGCAGATTTTCTAAAAAAAAATACAGCAATACAGTTTGTGATGTTTTGATGCTATTTTTGTGGTAAAATTGTGGAGATATGGAAATATTGCAAGCAAAATTAAATAATGCAATTAAAAAAAATACTACCAATGAAGAGTCATAGTGTATGTAACGACTTCCTTCGATGAAAATCATATGGCATATCACAGAAACAACTAGATTTCAGAGCTAATTTTTAAACTGATTTAACATGTAATTATTTTCTGCACTGTTTGTAAATTACATATGCAATACATTTTTTTTTATTGACCCACAAAAATACTTCAATTCTCACTGTACTTACATCTTACACCATAGGTAACATGCAATGTTAATACTGTACAGCAGCACCGACAGAAAATGACAACAATTATTAACTGAAGTCAAAAACGTCTAACAGCTGCCTTTTCTAACTTAATCATTTCTAAATTAAGCATTTCTATTGCTTCAGTGATCAGTGATTCATGTGTGTTACATTTATGATTTTCCAGTATTTCTGGTAGATGATGTCTGGACTCAAAAGCAAGACTCAGCAACAGAGCAGATAAAATAAAAGTTTAAAAAGAGTTTTTGATTGAAGGCAGAGGTTGATAACAAGTCATCAGTCAGCAGAATCCAAAAGGGAAGCAGGCAGGATCAGAGACTTAAACACAATGACCATGGGGGTGAAAATCTGGCTGTGGACTAGTGTTTGTTGAAATGGCAAGTCCTTCATGTTGAAGACATTCTGTGATTTTAACAGGGAGAAATGAAGACAGAGGAGGACCTGTTGAAAACTCTGGAGGATTTGATTGAGAAGGAATTTGAGGAATTCAAGTGGTTCCTACAGGATGAAAGTCTGGAAGGCCACCAAGCCATCAAAGCATCCCAGCTGGAGAAGGCAGAGAGACAGGACACTGTGGATCTGATGGTGCAGACCTACCAACTTCCTGGAGCTGTGGAGGTGACCAAGAAGCTTTTGAAGAAGATCAACAGGAATGATCTGCTGCAGAGTTTATCAGACAGCAGCTCAGGACCAGAAGGTCAGTCACAGGAAGACAGAAACTGCAACAATCTTATGCAAACAAGATATTAACTTGTTCACACAAGATGCCATCTGTCACATCCAGACTGTGGAGGTCAGACAGAAACGCTACGTTCATGTTATTTATTTGTTTTAATACTGAAGAACTTCCACATTCACACAGACGACCTTCATCTGTCTACCATGATTAACACAAACATCTCTGCTTTCACTGTCAGTGGTAAAGTCTTCACTTCCACTCTGATATAGCAATTATCAATTCAAATCAGCTTTATTGACACAAGTGATATACATTATTGTCATAGCTAAATTGCATACTATTATTAATTATCTCTCTCTCAGTAGATATCAGTGATGATGAGGATGCTTCAGAGAACGGAGAACCTTCCTCCACTGATAGCAGTCAGAGTGAAGGTTTAGCTGCTATAATGGGTGAGAAGTCCTCTGGAGCTCTCCTAAATGTTGTTCAAGATAGGAATCGTTTCCTAATTAAGAATCCTGAGGCAGATTTAGTGGCCGCAAATCAGAACTGTGGCTCATTAACATCACATATCTTTCTGTAGTGATGCAAAATTTTGTGCCCCTCATGTTAATATAATGCAGGGTTACTAAATTTCAAAATTATGTTTCACTGTTTCTCTTTTTGTCAGACGCTACCGATGATATGATCACTTCAGAGGACAGAGAACCTTCTCCTCTCTTCCGGAGCTCTGGAGTTCACTTCTTAACATGAAAGAAAAAGACTGGACAAAGGTCAGCGTCCGTCCACCATCATATGAGGGTACTATGGTGAAAGCTGAGGCCCACAGTAGTTTTGCCCTTTGGTGCCACCCTGAGGATTTCCTGTGGGCAACCCACTGTGGGCTTGCCCAGAGAATGCCCACACAGGCCGCCCCGTGGGTTAGCCTCTGCAGGGCCCACAGCAGTTTTGTTTCTTTTGGCCCCCATGAGGGTTATCTGAGAGCAGTAAACTATGGGCTTGCCCACATGGGCCCCCCTGTGGGATAGCCCATGCAAGGCCCTCAGCAGTTTTGCACTTTTGGGCCCCAGTGAGGGTTTTCTGTGGGCAACCCACTGAGGGATTACCCACAGAAATCCAACATGGGCCCCCATGTAAGACAGCCCATGCATGACCCAAAGCAGTTACTCAAAAGGACTGGAATGTAAAATTTAAATCTGTATATGTGGTATGAAACATATTAGTTTTTGTCACTTTATTTGAAGAGAATTGATTGGCTCTAGTTTCCGTCACTGTTTGTTAAAAGTTTTGATCTGCTGAAGGCCTTTTTATTGTTTTTCTCAACCTAATGGTGGAACATGTTTATTTAATCACCATCAGCTGTGCTACTAGAGTGTGTCCTACAGTGATTGCTGATCTTGAAGACGGCCTGAGGGCCAAAATTTCATCCAGATAAAAGGGAAATGCATATGGAGCCAGAGTGTGCAACATTTTCTTCCTGCTCTTGAGTCTGCTTCCAGACCTTGTGTTCAGATTTTTTGTTTGTTCTTATTTACTTTGTCAAGTATTTAACATTTTGGTTCCCCATGACCAGAAGGACCAGAAGATAAATGGCAGAGATCCACCGATGCCCTTGAGGAGATTGATTTATTATGTACTTATTGTGTTCTAATGTGGTTCTATATGGTCATTGTTCTGTTTTATTAAAAGAAAGTTGTTTTAGCATTTTATTCAGTGTTCAATCCACATGCTTAGTTTTGTACTCAATTTTCAATATTTTTTCTTCATTTTTTCTTCTTACCTGGCTGTGAATAAATGTAAGTGTTCGAAACACAAACTTAAACAGGGCAGCCCACTGTGGACCCTGTTACTGGACCTTTATTTGTCATGAAATGTGGAGCAGGTGGACCCAAATGCAGGATCTTTGTAGGCACAGGGAACTGAAAAATATATTTATTAACTAATACAGAAGTGCAGGAAGGCAACTAAACTCAATAAATGATCCAACCAGACTTAATTAAAAACTAGGATTTAAATGCAAACTAAACTAATCAAACAACAAGGAACAGGTGGCAAGACACAAGGGCAGGCTGGTAGCTGATAGGCTGGGAAGGCACTGAGACAGGGCAGAGCTAACAAACATGATGCAGGGCAGGTGTGGAGGGGAAAACGGGTTGGGGAGGAGTGCAGGAACACAGGAGGGAAAAAAACAGAAAACCAAAACCTTGAAAACACAATGGTCAAAATACAACCCAGCACACATTAAACTGTCCAAGAATACACATGAACACAAACCCAAGTACACAACACCACAAGCTAACCAAGAATGCAGGAAAGTCATTCAAACCAACAACCAAAATATTATAAACGAGCAAAATCAAACGACCAAAAGAACTGAACAGAAGTAACCAAGAGAGCAAAAAAACAAGGAATCCAAACACAATGAGTCCATGACATTATTATGGCATTTGTGTGTTTTTTAAAAGTTTTTATGTATGTTGGGTTTACACCTTCTACTTGTCTTTTTACTGCCTCAATATCCTCCCACTATTAATTCATTAACCTCTTCAGTGGTGATGGATCCATCATGAGAAACACACATGAAGAGAAACTCTGTTCAAACCAACAGAGCATTAAATTCTAGTGAACATCCCAAAGTTTACAAAGATACCAAGTCTGTATGAAGTCTGAATTGAATTGGTTAAAAAAGGTTTTCGAACAAGTTCATGACAGGTTGTTTTAAATAAGTAACTTAGTCCAGCATTGAGTCCTCAACTTCATTCCTAAAAGACAGAAAATGTCGATGTATGTCAGAGACTAAAACAGATGCTGTAAAGTGAATGAAAAGACATTTTGTGGTGAATGAAACTACTCTGCTATACAGTATCACTGCAGTTAAATCGTGTGCAGAAGAAGAAACTGTTTGTGGAGGTGTTTTATTTTACTATCAGAGTCTTCCTCTTAAAGTCACTGAGTTTGGACAAGTTGTATGTGTTTCCCCCCCTGTGTCCAGCAGAGGTCAGTATAACAGCACACATCAGAGAGGACAGTTTGATAAAGGCAGAGACAGAATGCACACACCTCTCAACTTCCTCATATGATTCAGCAACAACTACAGGAGAGAAGAAAATAGAAGAATTACATGAAACAGTTTAAACATTTCAGGACAAACAGTGAGCTGAACTTTGGACTGAGAGTCAGATTTTTTCAGAGCTGCAGAGGACCTGATCTGTTTTTGTGAAAACTGTTCTGTCAACTGAATAAACTGACTCTTCAGAAAAAAAGAAGATAACAGAAGTAAAATGTCTCCCTGGAGATTAAACTCATCTTGTGCCAGATGTGTTTAACTGTGATCATCTAAACCTGAGGGAGGAAACAAAACCTGCCAAACCAGCTGTAGAAAGAGTTGGAGCAACACTGCAAAGAGAAGCTTCAACGTCACATTCATCAAATGAAACTGAAAGTTGGTCAGAAACACAGAGGAGCTGCAGTCGACACAACTGTTTCTGTTTCTGTCTGAAGAAAAATCTCTTCAGTTCTTTCTCAACAACTGATTCAAACACTGGTGAGTACAGCTGATAATATTTACTGTGTTTCAACAACCAGCAGTAACAGAACATTTACAGCTCTTCTCAAACAAGAGGTTACACTCTTCATTTTAAACTCACAATTGTCAAATAAATGCAAGTCAGACCCGTCACGAGAGGAAATTTATTGTACTCTCATCTGACTATTGGCACATCTGTTTTAAAGTTGAAATATATTAATTATTCTTCAAGAACAATATCTCAATCATATTCCAACTACACTGATGAAGAAAATTTATATCTCAGTTCATCTGCTCTTGTTGTGAGGGGCTGCTGCACCTGGTGGATCATTATCTTTAGCATATGCAAGTTTTAATATTTGTTCCAAATTTTTTTCTTGTTTAACAAATGTCTACTGTCCATTTTCACATGTTATTGTTTAAATGATTATTAGGCTAACTATTCAATAATTAATGAAACAGCTTTCAATCAGGAATTTAAAAGTACAACTCCCCTTCTCATTTACATTTCCTTTCTCTATTAGCTAACAGATTTGCTGAGTCATTTAGCCACTCCTCTTAGCTTCTCTATTTAGCATTTTTCACGTTTTCACTTTTGTTCTCAGTGTGTAGGTATGTCTGCTGCCAGCTGTCTGCGATCCGAAGATCAGTTTCTGTGCTCCATCTGTCTGGATGTGTTCACTGATCCAGTCAGCACACCATGTGGACACAACTTCTGCAAAAACTGCATCATTGAAAACTGGAATATTAATGACCAGTACCTGTGTCCCATGTGTAAAACTGTTTTCCACACAAAACCTGAACTTCACATCAATACTTTGCTTAGTGAGGTTGTTTCTCAGTTCAGACAGGAAGCTCAACAGAAAGCCAGCAGCAGCAGCTCAGAGCAACAAGCTGCCAAACCAGGAGAAGTTCCCTGTGACGTCTGTACTGGAACCAAACTGAAGGCCCTGAAGTCCTGTCTGGTGTGTCTGACCTCCTACTGTGAGACTCACCTGGAGCCTCATCTGACAGCTTCTCGTCTGAAAAGACATCAGCTGATGGACCCTGTGGAGAACCTGGAAGACAGGATGTGTATGAAGCACGATAAACCTCTGGAGCTGTTCTGTAAGACCGACCAGACATGTGTCTGCATGCTCTGCTCTGTTTTAGACCACAAGACACATGAGTTTGTTCCTCTGAAAGAAGAATATGAAGGAAAGAAGGCAGAGCTGGGGAAGACAGAGGCTGAAATTCAGCAGATGATCCAGAAGAGACGACTGAAGATTCAAGAGATCAAACACTCGGTTGACCTCAGTGAGGAAGATGCAGACAGAGAGAAAGCAGAAGGTGTTCAGGTCTTCATTGCTCTGATGAAGTCTGTTGAGAGAAGCCTGAATGAGCTCATTGAGACGATTGAAGAGAAGCAAAGAACGACAGAGAAACAGGCCGAAGACTTCATCAAAGAGCTGGAACAGGAAATCTCTGAGCTGATGAAGAGAAGCTCTGAGGTGGAGCAGCTTTCACATTCTGAAGACCACCTCCACCTCCTCCAAAACTTCCCGTCCCTGAAAGCTGCTCCACCCACCAAGGACTGGACAGAGGTCAGCGTCCGTCCACCATCATATGAGGGGACTGTGGTGAGAGCTGTGGCTCAGGTGGAGGAGACGCTCAGTAAAGAGATGAAGAAGCTGTTTGAGGCTGAGCTGAAGAGGGTCCAGCAGTATGCAGTGGATGTGACTCTTGATCCCGATACAGCACATCCTAAAGTCATCCTGTCTGATGATGAGAAACAAGTGAAATATGGTGATGTGGTGAAGAATCTCCCAGACAGCCCAAAGAGATTTACACGTTATGTAAGTGTTTTAGGAAAGCAGAGTTTCTCTTCAGGCAGATTTTACTTTGAGGTTCAGGTTAAAGAGAAGCCTGACTGGGATTTAGGAGTGGCCAGAGAGTCGATCAAGAGGAAGGGACAAATCATGCTGACCCCTCGTAGTGGTTTCTGGATTATATGTTTGAGAAATGGAAATGAGTACAAGGCTCTTGCTGGGCCTCCAGTCCGTCTCTCTCTGAAGTCTCAGCCTCAGAAGGTGGGGGTGTTTGTGGATTATGAGGAGGGTCTGGTCTCCTTTTATGACGTAGATACTGCAGCTCTTATCTGCTCCTTTACTGGCTGCTCCTTCACAGAGAAACTCTACCCATACTTCAATCACTTCATCAATCATACTTCAATGTATTAATGATGATGGTAAAAACTCCGCCCCTCTGATCATCTGTCCTGTCAATCAAACTGCCTAAACTATTTTTTTATGATCTGCAATCTGTTAGGCCATGAAGCATTGCCAATAATGTACAGTATCAATCAATCTGGACATTTTGAGTCTACTGTGTAAGTATACACCAAACAAAAGGCCAAATCCACTAAGAATGCATTGCGCCCACTAATAGCACCATGAACTGTGTAATATTTGCACCCGCAATCTGCCCTGTGTCAAGATCCTATTCACAAACTATTTTGCGCAACAGGCCAAACCTATTTACACAAATGTACAGATGAAACAATAGCGAACAACAAACATCCGCTCTACAACCAAAACACATCCTGCTCCATGTCTAAATTAACATCATATTCATTATTATCATGAGTCAGCACTCAGGAGATAAACATCTTATACAAACAGAGACAGGCACGGTGTGCACAGCTGTGCGCGCACCCACACACTGGAGACAAGCGGAGTGAAATTAGCAACCCAGTCGCCAGAAGAAAACGTTGACATTGAAGGTTTCTGCAAACCACAGAAACATTGAATATATACATTTCAACGCGTGTAATACGTATCATATCAACATTTCTACAAACGCAGCATATTACCATTTCTACCTGTTGAATAATGATGTTTTATGGTGTGACAACGCTGTGGTTAAGGTCTGGTTAGGTTTAGGCACACGGATCATGGGATTAGGGAAAGATCATGGTTTGGGTTAAATTAAAAATTAAAAAAAAAAAACAGCCGATGTCTCGCTAAAAACACCCGCTTCTGTCGGTTGAAACGGGAGGTGGACATTGGTTTCGAGGAGGTCTCGAACCGTACTCTCTGCTGATTTCCAAGTTGCTGCATTATCCACCGACCCCTCCTCCTCTTAATAGGAAAGATTAGCTCATATAGATGGCATGTGAACTACGTCACTTTAGAAATGTTGAGATGATGCGTTTTGTTAAAATGTTGACATCATACGTTTTGTTAAAATGTTGACATCATACGTTTTGTAGAAATACCTTTTGTTGATATTTTGATATGATACGTATTGTTGAAATGTTAATATGCTACATTTTGTAGAAATATTGATATGATATGTTTTATAGAAATGTTAATACGCTTCGTATTTCACGTGTTCGAATGTAGATATTCAACGTTTCTGTTTGCAGAAACGTACAATGCCAACGTTTTATTCTGGTGACCAGGCTGTAACATTTCAACAATAGGTATCATATCAAAATGTCAACAAAACGTATTATCTCAACATTTCTAAAGTGACTTAGTTCACATGCGTGATATGAGTTGATCTTTCTTATATAGGAGGAGGAGGGGCAGGTGGATGGTTAGTACGTTTGTTGGCAGCAAGTTGGACAACCAATGTCCGCTTCCCGTTTCAACCGACAAAAGCGGGTGTTTTTAGCGAGACATCAGGACATTTGCAGCCCTTTTTCTGGCCAGAAAACCGGCTTTGTTTTAGTGAGACATCGGCCATTTTTAATTTATTTTTTATTTTTATTTTAACCCAAACCATGATCTTTCCCTAACCCTAACCAAGTGGTCTTTGTGCCTAAACCTAACCAGACCTTAACCACAGCGTTGTCACCATAACACATCATTATTCAACGGGTAGAAATGTTGATATGATACGTTTGTAGAAATGTTGATATGATACGTTTGTAGAAATGTTGATATGATACGTATTTCACGTGTTGAAACGTAGATATTCAACGTCTCTGTGGTTTGCAGAAACGTACAATGCCAACGTTTTATTCTGGCGACCAGGCTGCTTTGCGGGTGCGTTGTGAATTACACGTTATCTTTTTGTCTCATTTGCACCAGTTTAGCCGCCGCAAAAGCAGCGCAATCCTTTTGTGGATTTGGCCAAAAGTATTTATACTAGAATACTGACACAGCAGTCAATACTTACATGGCAATGGATTAGAGACATAAAAACAAACGATTTAAACTGATGCATGTTTAAAAGATTCACTGTCCTTCATGTTAACAAATGTACATAGTTAATGTACATTGTAATGTGATGGATCCATCATGGGAAACACATGTGAAGAGAAACTAGGGTTGTGCGATTGATCAGATATAAATCGATTATTGTTTCCGATTCGCAATGATGCTCTCATTTTGTCTCGTCAATCTCAGAACAAGGAAGTGCTCTAGTATCGATTTAGGAGCAGTTGAGGATGAGAGGGGTACATTTCACTTTGTTTGCCATGAAACAATCAGATAATAACATTTTCTATCTCTCGTTCACTTGCTTTGTTCTCGCTATCGCCACTCCCTCTCTTCATTCACTCTCTAGCTCGCTCAACCAGCGCTGCTTTCTCTCGCTCTTTTTAAAATGAATCAGGAAGCCGACAGCAAAGACTAACTTTACTTTCAACATTATCAAACGTTAGGAGTTATCAGTAGGTTATAGCAGTGCACTATAACATATTGGATCTAATTTATTTTGGTCTAATTTATTTTTATTTATAATTTTTATATATTGAATATATTTTTAGTAATTTTCTGTAGGTTGTGGAACTGCACTACAACATAGTTGATCCTATTTATTTTGATATAATTCATATTTATGTACTATTTTTGTATTATTTATTTAAATTAATATATATTTATATATGATTAATTTTATTTATTTATCTCTTTTTTTAAACATGTACTTAGATATGTTTTTCAGTTGAATTATATTTAAAGTTCAAGGAAATCTGCTGTTCAATAAATGCATATGTCCAAAGTCAATGAGTAATCATGTTAAATAACCATGATCTCAATATTGACCAAAATAAACATGATTATGATTTTTGCCATAATCGAGCAGCCCAAAGAGAAACTCTGCTCAAACCAACAGAGCTTTAAAATCTCGTGAACATCCCAAAGTTTTAGTTAGTTACCAAATCTGTATCAAGTCTGAATCTTGTGCAAATGAATCTACAGTGATGTAAAATATATCAAGACTTTTTTTCATTAGATGTAATGATGCAACCATAACAGTTATGATGTCCTGAGGTTGAATATTTCACTGTGTGTCATTTAGCTTCAAGGTTTGAACATGAACAGAAAGAGTAGAGTATGTGTCTCTGTTATAAAGGATGGAGTTATTAAAGTGAAAATAGATGTTTACTGGTATCTGTTATACTCAGTGATGTAGTGATAAGTTAATATTACTGTTAGAATGTAAATTACTGGTCTATGGATGCAATTGTACTGATATACAATTATTTTAGTGTCCAAGATTTACTGACTTGGTTTGTAAGTTACTTGGCTATGGATGTAATTCTATTTATCTCTATCAATGCCATTAGTGATGGTGTCTTTTTTCACCTTTAATTATGATAACAGACACATTTTAATAACATACAGAAGCTGAGTCACTAAACCATTTTACCAAATAAATATCTGTATTCATTTGTTGTGAAGAAACATGGTTGTTTACTGATACTGACCCTGTTCAGCTGTAAAATGAGAGAGAATGGTCTACTCAAGTGAAATTAACATATTTTATTTGAAGTATACTAACATGCTGATGTATTAATACATTTCTATATCATGTAGAAATTGTTGATAACTCAACAATTCAAGCGTTATTAAACTTTTAAAAATAAGCGTCTTGTTGTGTGTTTTTTGCTCAGTCTTGTCTTTAGATCCAGCCTCTTGATTGGTTATCCACCTTGGTTGTCTGAGCTGCAGGAGGATGCAGCAACACTCTGAGAAAGACATCTGGATGTTTGTTTCTTAACATGAAAGAAGAAAGAAACTATTGACTCAAGTGAAACTGAAAATGAACACATGCAAACACATATAAGGAGTTTTCATAGTGTTCAGGGAGGAATATTTCTCCTTCTAATTCTGTTGGTGACATAACATATACTATTCAATAAATAAATAATATTTGGCTCCAACCTGTTTTCATATTATTCAATGCAACTTTTTAAAAAAAATTTTTAGTTATTTTTTATTTAAATTTGTTTGTTACCATGAAAAACTGTGTTAAAGTGAACTGAGGAGAACTGCTGCTGTTTTAAAGGCAAAGCTGCTCACAGCAAATATTGATTTCAGTTAGGTTTCTGCTGCTTACTCAACTTTGTAAGAATAAAATCCTATCAGACTTGAACTTAGCTTTATGGCACTTAATGGTGTTGTTCTCTCCTGACTAGATTCTTACTCATGTTGTATCAGCTCTCAGATGTACATTGCTTTGGATAAAAATGTCTGCTAAGTGAAGCTGTAAATTGTAAATCGTATGTGCAGAATGTTTATAGGTGTGTGTGTCCGTGTGCATGCACATAGTCTTTATGAGTATGCATGAATGTTTATCTATGTGTCTCTGTTCCTCTATCTGTGTGTACATGTCTATGTGCATGTGTGCGTGCACAAGTGCATGAAAGTCACTGAGGTTTGCACAAGTTGTATGTGTTTCCCCCCTGTGTCCAGCAGAGGTCAGCATTCAATTCAAAGTTCTTGTGATCACCTATAGCTCTGTGCATGGTCAGACACCTGCCTACATGAGAGATCTACTGCAGTCCTGTGTCACCATTATTTTCTATTTATTCTGTTTTTTTTATTGTGTTTTATGTCTGTATGTTTATGCTTTATTTCCTCTGTGAAACACTTTGTGACGTCTCTGTTCTTGAACGGTGATATATAAATAAAATTACTTATGTACTTCTTTGTCATCCCAAAGTATATTCTTACATGTAGGACTGACCTTTTTGTGAACAGTGTTCTCTGATAAACTAACACTGCTGAAAAAGAAGATAAAAGAAGTAAAATGTCTCCCTAAAGATTAAACTCATTCTGTGCCAGATGTATGTGACTATGATCATGTCTAAACCTGAAGGAAGAAAGAAAACCTCACAACAAGCTGCAGTAAGAGGTGGAGCAACGCAGCAAAGAGAAGAGCTTCAACACCACATTCCTCTAAATGAAACTAAAAGTTTGTCAGAGACACAGAGGAGCTGCAGACCACACAACTGTCTCTGTTTTCTACATGTGTGTTTACTGTTTCAACAACCAGCTTTACCACAAAACTCACCGTTCTTCTCAAACAAGAAGTTACACTTTTCATTTCACACTTACAATTTTCAAATACATGTAGGCTAAGTCAGACCCGTCATCAGAGGAAATTTATTGTAACATCATCTGATTTTGGGCATGTTTCTTTTAAAGCTTAAATATATTGATTATCTATCAACAACAATATCTCCATTATATTCCAACAACTTTACCTGCTGCACCCGTTGGATCATTATCTTTATGCAAGTTTTACATTTTTTTAGCATAAGAGTTCTCTGTAGTATTGAGACATGGCGTTGAATTCAGTTTGAAAGGAATCACTTCCTTAAATTTAGCTACAGCACTATCAGATAGACTAGTGAAGACATCCTTGTCTAGTGGTGTGTAATCCAGTAATAAGAATTCAACAGTTATTAAGTAATGGTCTGAAAAAATAGGAATTTGTGGAAGTTACAATCTGCAATGTTTTGTGTGCTCTTTTTGTGGTAAGAATCTAAGATGTATGTATAAATCAGCTTTATTGGACAAATATGTTTATGCGTTCAAGGACTCTGATTCCAGTTTCTAATGGCTCTCAGTATACTTACACACTAAAATATTCAGGAAGATACACATTGAAAACAGGTCAAACAAAGATAATTGAACATATCACTGTTGTGTACAAGCACACGGGTGAAAAAATAGATACAAACATATAGAAACAACTAATGGACAACAACATACAATGTCAATATACATGTAAACTGTTTTTGTAAATTAACAAGATACAAATAGTGCAAAGATGTGAAAGAGTGCAAGGAGAGCTGAAATAAATATTGTAATGGTAAAACAAAACAAAATTAAAGCTGCAAGCAGCGTTGGTCGGGACCTCGCACTCTGGCTCGTCGGGATCAGATCATTTTGCTTTTTAAAAATGAGGGGTATTTCTTGTAAGTGTGGTGTGCTTTTATTTTGAAAGTTTTATTGACATGTGTACTGTCAGGTGTGTAGAGACAATAAGTAACTGCAGCTGGACACAGAAAAATACTCATATATTTGAATGGAGAGTGTGAGCGAACCCACACTTTTTTGAACATTTACTGCTTCCACATAGTTTTAGATACAAACTTCATTTGAACTTTAAATGAGTCACAAGACTTTGACCTACAAATCTTGAATTTACATGTTTTTTCTATCTTTTATTGTTTTTGAGATATTAGAGTGTGAGTTTTAAAGTCTTTTCTTGCTCCTCCTGTGATTTTATAATGAGTGTGTATTGCGGAATGATTCACAGCACTGAGGGAGTGACATCACCAGGAGCAGTTGGAGAGGAGGATTTTAGAGTACGCTTTTTGTGAAATATCTTCATAAATCCCATGACTTAAAAATCATATTTTAGTAGGAAATTTTGTTGTGATTCCATTGATATAGGTTTGAAAGTGGTCAGACTTATAGTTTAGACGTCAGAAGCATCTGTTTGCACAAAGTCCATGCCCTTAGATTGCCTCCCCATTGGTTTACATTGTAAGGTGTGATATGGCACTCCAACTTTCAGGGCTTATAAAATCCAAACCGTTTGAGTTATTACAAAGTTTTTAACAACTTTTTTTCAGCACAGTGTCATAAGTCATGTATTAAAGTTTGAAGCCGATACCGTTAACGCCCTCGGAGGAGATAGCATTTGTTCAGGGTCCAAAATCGAAGCAAAGTCTTACATTGAAAGGCTAATTGCGGACTTCTTGTTGGATTTAGGTCAGGGGTGTCATTGTATAATTTGTAGATCTTGATGAGACGAATAATTGAGTTTTTGTTTGATCTCTCCATGACATTCCTATGGGCTGTGGCTGCCATTTTAGTTACATAGATGGCGCTAGAGAGCACATTTTGGCACTTTGGGGGTTAATTTTTACATTTTATCAAATTTTTTACCAGACCCGATGTGTGTCCCAAATTTTTGCCCGAGTTTTTGGGCATGTTTAGTGGGTCAAATTTAGGGTTTAAGTGGCATAATAATAAAGAAAGAAACAAACAAACACACGAAAAAAATAGGGTCCTCAGCCTTAGGTGAGGACTACTGTTTTACACTAGTCCTCTGCCTTTTGGGCTCGGTCCCTAAATAAACAAACCCCCCAACTGGTGTTGGTTTCATAAGTGTTCACATCCCTAAACTAACACTTGTTGAAGCAGCTCTTGATTTTATTACAACACTCTGTCTTTTTGGGTAAGAGTCTGTCAGCTTGGCACATTTCTTTATTGTTTTGCTTGTTTCTGGATGTTGTGTCCTTGTTTTACCTGAAAGGTGATTAAAATCTAATTTACTATAAGTATTATTTGCTGCCTGTGTTTTGACCTGCCTGCCTTGCCCCTCTGGATATTTGATGTTTGTCTCTTACATTTAGATTTGTTCAGTTTATACTTTGTGTTTGCATGTGCTCATCATGAAAGTGTTTTAAGTTTTAATCAGTTTAGCGGCAGTTCAACTAAATAAAAGAAATCATATCTTCTTTCTAGTGGTGTCAGATTTGGTTTTATGTTGTTTTGAGATATTTGTCTCCATCCTGATATGATGCAGTTTCTCTGTGTTGTTTTAAAGTGTTGCAGCAGTCTGTGTGTCAGCTGCAGTAACAGGATGTGGTCATTGGAGAGATGAGATGACTTTGACTTTACCATGTCAAAGTCACGTTCACATATTATGGCTGAAGCAACAATACATGTTGGTCTATTTTTTAACAGTCATGTTCTTTCTCTCTCAGATGAGTAAATGTGAAGGTTTATTTCCTGTTTGAGGTCTTCATCACTCTTCCTGTTGTGTTTCTCAGCTCTGCTCACCGGCTCATAAAGACTCCACAGATTCAGTTCTCTCAGTCTGCAGGAGAATCTACAATCAACAAGACTTCAGTTGTTGTTTCTCTGTGAGTATTAAAAACATTTCTTTCTCTTTACTGTTTTAGAGAGTGGTCGACCTTATTCAAGCTAACCAACCTATCTGACATGTCGTGGTGGAGTGTTGAGTCCTTTAGTATTAATGTCATTAACTCTGCTGAGACACCAGAAAGAAAGTTATCAGCTCTCTGTGGCCTCTTCACACCTTTATTTCACATGTGAATCATTATTTTCTGCAATACATTTGATTATTTTTTAATGGCAAAAATACAAACAGAAATACAAAGTGATTGACAAAATGATTGATTGACAGGATGAGAATTTTCTGCAGGGTGAGACATGTCTGTCTTGCTCACACTTGTGTCATCAAAATTATGCAAGTTTTGGGCCCATTCACTTGAATTTCAATCAGTAAATTGAAAACTATTGATGAGTTTGTGTGTAAAATAAATTATTTTCCTAATTTTCATCAAGTCTATTTTTAGAAAAGGAAAGACTTTTAACCCACATGACCTGGTCAAAGTTTGATTGACATGTGTACTGTCAGGTGTGTAGAGACAATAAGTAACTGCAGCTGGACACAGAAAAATACTCATATATTTGAATGGAGAGTGTGAGTGAACCCACACCTTTTTGAACATTTACTGCTTCCGCATAGTTTTAGATACAAACTTCATTTGAACTTTAAATGAGTCACGAGACCTTGACCTACAAATCTTGAATTTACATGTTTTTTCTATCTTTTATTGTTTTTGAGATATTAGAGTGTGAGTTTTAAAGTCTTTTCTTGCTCCTCCTGTGATTTTATAATGAGTGTGTATTGCGGAATGTTTCACAGCACTGAGGGAGTGACATCACCAGGAGCAGTTGGAGAGGAGGATTTTAGAGTACGCTTTTTGTGAAATATCTTCATAAATCCCATGATTTTGGCCAAATCTTACATTAAAAATCATATTTTTTTGTAGGAATTTCATTGCAAATCCATTGATACAGGTTTGAAAGTGGTCAGACTTATAGTTTAGACGTCAGAAGCCTCTGTTTGACACAAAGTTCATGCCCATAGATTGCCTCCCCATTGGTTTACATTGTAAGGATGATGTGGGACTGCAACTTTCAGGGCTTACTAGATCTAAACCGTTCGAGTTGTTACAAAGTTTTTAATAACTTTTGTTCAGCACAGTGTCATAAGTCATGTATTAAAGTTTGAAGCCAATACCATTAAGGCCCTAGGAGGAGATAGCGTTTATTCAAGGTCCAAAATTGGCACAAAGTCGTACTTTGATGAGCACACTGCGGACTTCCTGTTGGATTTAGGTCAGGGGTGTCAGCATGTGATTTGTAGGTCTTGATGAGACAAATAATTGAGTTTTGGTTCGATCTCTCTACGACAGCCATTTTAGATACATAGGTGGCGCTCTCGAGCACATTTTGGCACTTTTTTTTTACATTTTATCAATTTTTTTACCAGACCTGATGTGCGTGCCAAATTTGGTGAGTTTTTGAGCATGTTTAGGGTTGAAGTGGTGTATTAATAAAGAAAGAATAATAAGAAATAAACAAACAGGGTCTTCGCCCTTTGGGCTCAGGCCCTAACAAACAAACAAACAAACAAACACATGAAAAGCAATAGGGTCCTCACTACTGTTTAACAGTAGTCCTCTGCCTTTTGGGCTTGGTCCCTAATTAGTTTTTGATTGAAGGCAGAGGTTGATAACAAGTCGGCAGTTAGCAGAATCCAAAGCAGGCAGGATCAGAGACTTAAACACAGTGATCATGGCTGTGGACTAGTGTTTGTGGAAATGGAAAGTCCTTCATGTTGAAAATATTCTGTGATTTTAACAGGAATAAACAAAGACAGAGGAGGATCGGTTGAACACTCTGAGGTGCAGATCGCAAGCTTAACAGGAAGCCAGCAGCACCAGCTCAATGCAACAAGCTGCCAAACCAGAAGTTTCACGTGATGTCTGTACTGGAACCAGAATGACGGCCCTGAAGTTCTGTCTGGTGTTTCCGGTGTCTCTGACCATCATCTGCTGTGAGGCTCAATTTAATTCAATAGCAAGACATTTGACATGTGTTGCCAAAGCACAAATTAGGATAACAAATAACAATGTTAAGGAATGAGTGACAATAGATAATGAAATAAATAAATGAAAAATGATATACATATATATATTATATAATTAAGTCAGTATTGGTAGAGCTTCAATGTGACAATGCAAGAAAAAAACAATGCAGGTGTTCTAATTATAATCTAATTATAATAATATAAAGATGTTAATATTAAGGATAATACAAGACAGCAATTATTCAATAAATAACAACATAAAGAAATAAAAGGAGATGGCAGTGGTAAGTAGAATATGTTAATTAGAAGTATATTTATAAATGTCTATGTCCTTGTACTTGTTGTGGCAGGAAGTGACATATTTAGCAACACTGCACATTCTTCTTTTCCTCCAGAATCAGGGCTTATTTCTCCCTTTCTGTCAGACTTTGGAAGTTGGGGCAACTTTTTGTCAAATTTTGGAAATAATTCCTCCCTAATATTTCTGTAGTTTTGGTTTTCTGATAGAAAGTGTAATTCTGTCTCTACAGCTCCTTCATAACAATGAAAGCAGAGTCTGTCCTCTCTGGACAGCCAGGTCTGCCTGTGTCTGACCTTCTCTATTGCCAGACTATGATCACTCAGTCTGAACATTGTCAACGTCTTTCTCAGGTTATTATCAGTTACTGTGGTTACATCGTCTGCCACAGTATACTGTCTGTTTAGGGCCAAATATATTACTAATTTGTTAGCATGTAATATCATTCCAATAAGTGATGTCTGTTTCTTTTTCTTTGGTTTTTCTTTGGTTAAAGACACTTCACTGAACCAACACTTCACTGTGGCTGAGGTCCAGCAGTATGCAGTGGATGTGACTCTTGATCCTGATACAGCACATCCTAAACTCATCCTGTCTGATGATGGAAAACAAGTAAATCATGGTGATGTGAAGAAGAATCTTCCAGACAACCCAGAGAGATTTTCGTTTTGTGCTAATGTTTTAGGAAAGCAGAGTTTCTCTTCAGGCAGATTTTACTTTGAGGTTCAAGTTAAAGGGAAGACTGACTGGGATTTAGGAGTGGCCAGAGAGTCGATCAACAGGAAGGGAGACATCATACTGAGTCCTCTGAATGGTTACTGGACTATAGCGTTGAGAAATGGAAATGAGTACAGTGCTTGTAATGACCCTCCAGTTCGTCTCTCTCTGAAGTCTCAGCCTCAGAAGGTGGGGGTGTTTGTGGATTATGAGGAGGGTCTGGTCTCCTTTTATGACGTAGATGCTGCAGCTCTTATCTACTCCTTTACTGGCTGCTCCTTCACTGAGAAACTCTACCCATACTTCAGTCCCCGCCCTAATTATGGTGGTAAAAACTCCGCCCCTCTGATCATCTGTCCTGTCAATCAGAAATTTATTAAGCAGTGAAGCATTACCAATAATGTCCAGTATATACTTGTGAATTCAATCTGTACATTTGAGTCCACCATGTAAATAAACACCAGAAAAAGTATTTATACTGCAATACTGACACAGCAGTCAATACTTACATGGCAATGGATTAGAGACATAAAAACACATCAAACAACGATGAATTGATACATTTTTAAAAGATTCACTGTCATTCATATTATAAATTATACATATTCAGTGGTAATATACAATATAAACCTGATTTAATCAGGATATAATTAATGTGGTCATTCCTTTATGATTTATTATATCATTTGTTTTTTATGTATGTTGGATTTTTACCTTTTATTTGTCTTTTTACTGCTTCAACATCCTCCCAATATTCATTCATTAATCTCTTCAGTGGTGATGGATCCATCATGAGAAACACATGTGAAGAGAAACTCTGTTCAAACCAACAGAGCTTTAAGATCTAGTGAACATCCCAAAGTTTACAAAGATACCAAATCTGTATCAAGACTGAATGTTAGGGAAATGTATCTACAGTGACGTAAAATATATAAAAATTTATTTCATTAGATGTAATGATGCAGCCATAACAGTCATGATGTCCTGAGGTTGAATATTTCACTGTGTGTCATTTAGCTTCAAGGTTTGAACATGAACAGAAAGAGTAGAGTATGTGTCTCTGTTATAAAGGATGGAGTTATTAAAGTGAAAATAGATGTTTACTGGTATCTGTTATACTCAGTGATGTAGTGATAAGTTAATATTACTGTTAGAATGTAAATTACTGGTCTATGGATGCAATTGTACTGATATACAATTATTTTAGTGTCTTTAAGTTTTAAGTTTGGTTTGTAAGTTACTTGGCTGTGAGTATAATTCTATTGATCTCTATCAATATTAATAGTGATAGTGACTTTTTTCACCTTTAATTATGATAACAGACACATTTTAATAACATACAGAAGCTGAGTCACTAAACCATTTTACAGCTGAACAGGGTCAGTATCAGTAAACAACCATGTTCCTTCACAACAAATGAATACAGATATTTATTTGGTAAATGAGAGAGAATGGTCTACTCAAGTGAAATTAACATATTTTATTTGAAGTTCACTAACATGCTGATGTATTAATACATTTCTATATCATGTAGAAATTATTGATAATCCAACAATTCAAGCTGTATTAAACTTTTAAAAAGAAGAGTCTTGTTGTGTGTTTTTTGCTCAGTCTTGTCTTTAGATCCAGCCTCTTGATTGGTTATCCACCTTGGTTGTCTGAGCTGCAGGAGGATGCAGCAACACTCTGAGAAAGACATCTGGATGTTTGTTTCTTAACATGAAAGAAGAAAGAAACTATTGACTCAAGTAATGAAGCAACATCACATCTCAGCAGACTTCTTTTCTGACTGTAAAATAATCTTTAAATATTGTTTTGTATCAGCTGTCAAATAGCAGCTCTTTATGCTAAAAACACCTGAAAATGAACACATGCAAACACATAGAAGGAGTTTTTACAATGTTCATGTAGAAATATTTCTCCTTCTAATGTTGTCTGGAAAAAATATGGGTCACATCAATAAACACAATTATATTCTACATACTTAATAATCAGTCATCATATCCTGTAAACATTCATAAAATGTTTATTTACACTAAATTAGTTTATAGACTACATCAATGTGATTTCTACTGATCATTATCCAAATCATCATCATATCATGTGACACATGACTGGACATTCCCATTTCACCACTAAACACACAAAACACAACCTGTAATGTTATACTTATAGTTATTACTGAATAGGTTTTTTTCCTAATCATATTTTTTTCTACTTGTCAAAATTAGACGTTTGTGCTGCTAATACTAATTTAAATCAATCAAACACGCGATGCAGTACATGGCTGCTAATAATAACATTTTCTATGTCTTTTCAAACACTTTTTGGGAAACAGTCTGATTCTGTCGGTTCTCTCATTATTTTATTTTTTTAAAAAAATATGATTCAGTTGTATTGAGTTGGAATTGATTAACTGTTTTTAAAATCTACATTGATTATAATATTTATAAAATTTCAAAGTCTACTATTTTACTTTATTCTCATTATTTTATTTTTGATGTTTTATGTAAAGCACTTTGGATGGCTGGTCTGTGTTTAAATACCATAATTACCAGACAACATTAATTATAAAAAGGTTTTCTGACAAGTTCATGACAGGTTGTTTTTAACATGTGACTTAGTCCAGCATTGAGTCCTCAACTTCATTCCTTAAAGACAGAAAATGTTGATGTATGTCAGAGACTAAAACAGATGCTGTAAAGTGAATGAAAAGACATTTTGTGGTGAATGAAACTACTCTGCTATACAGTATCACTGCAGTTAAATCATGTGCAGAAGAAGAAACTGTTTGTAGAAGTGTTTTATTTTGCTATCAGAGTCTTCCTCTCAAATTTATTTATTTATTTATTTATTTATTTGTCAGAGACAATGCAAAACACATTGTAACAGGTTTGACACAAATGTGGTGCATATAGGATTTGTCTTTGTTTAAACTTTTCTACTTAAAAATGGTGATAACATATCATCACATCATTACCAAAAGTATATTAGTTAAATTGAGGACATCATAAATAGTGACATTCTCATAAATGTGACATAAACATACAGAAATTACAATATTTACACCACATTACAATCATTTTACATGTGCTGACTATCTCTTTGTTCAATTCACAACCTCCTTATCAGAACATCCTCATCAGTATAAGTCACTGAGGTCTGCACAAGTTGTATGTGTTTCCCCCCTGTGTCCAGCAGAGGTCAGCATTTAATTCAAAGTTCTTGTGATGACCTATAGCTCTCTCATGATGTCATCTTATTTATAATGGAAACTGAGAGTCGAGTAGGACACCTCAATGGAGTCCAGACACTGGTGGTGGTGATGAATAAAGGGAATGCTGAGATCTGGGTGATGAGAGGAGGAGCAGGCTTCTAGTGATCACAGACCTGGTGCAGACGTGATGAAGTGGAGGTTATGGGGTGGTGGAGGGTCACGACGATTCACGCTGAAATGACAATTGACAGAAACAGAGAGAAGAAGAGATTTAAAGTTTGACAGCTAAGAAATGATTGGCTGATAAAAGATGATTGGATTCACTAAAAGAGTGAACACCCCTCATCAGCTGAAGTGGGAGAGAGAGGAGAATAAGATGAATGAATGAATAATAGATAGTCTTATTGTACTTACACTAAACTTAATTAAAATGTCTCCATAAAGATTAAACTCATTCTGTTCCAGATGTATGTAACTTTAATTATGTCTAAACCTGAAAGAGAAAACAAAACCTCACAACAAGCTGCAGTAAGAGGTGGAGCAACGCAGCAAAGAGAAGAGCTTCAACACCACATTCCTCTAAATGAAACTAAAAGTTTGTCAGAGACACAGAGGAGCTGCAGACCACACAACTGTCTCTGTTTTCTACGTGTGTGTTTACTGTGTTTCAACAACCAGCTTTACCACAAAACTCACTGTTCTTCTCAAACAGGAAGTTACACTTTTCATTTCACACTCACAATTTTAAAATACATGAAGGCTAAGTCAGACCCGTCATCAGAGGAAATTTATTGCACCATCATCTGATTTTGGGCATGTTTCTTTTAAAATTGAAATATATTGATTATTCATCCAACAACACTGATGAAGAAAGTTGAGGCATAAATGAGTTCATTAGTTCTTGTTGTGAGGGGCTGCTGCACCTTCTTTATTGTTTTGCTTGTTTCTGGATGTTGTGTCCTTGTTTTACCTGAAAGGTGATTAAAATCTAATTTACTATGATTATTATTTGCTACCTGTGTTTTGACCTGCCTGACTTTCCCCTCTGGATGTTTAATGTTTGTCTCTTACATTTAGATTTGTTCAGTTTATACTTTGTGTTTGCATGTGCTCATCATGAAAGTGTTTTAAGTTTTAATCAGTTTAGCGGCAGTTCACCTGAATAAAAGAAATCATATCTTCTTTCTGGTGGTGTCAGATTTGGTTTTATGTTGTTTTGAGATATTTGTCTCCATCCTGATATGATGCAGTTTCTCTGTGTTGTTTTAAAGTGTTGCAGCAGTCTGTGTGTCAGCTGCAGTAACAGGATGTGGTCATTGGAGAGATGAGATGAATTTGACTTTAACATGTTAAAGTCAAGTCCACATATCATGGCTGAAGCGAAAATACATGTTGGTCTATTTTTAAACAGTCACGTTCTTTCTCTCTCAGATGAGTAAATGTGAAGGTTTAGTTTCCGTTTGAGGTCTTCATCACTCTTCATGTTGTGTCTCTCAGCTCTGCTCACCGGCTCATAAAGACTCCACAGATTCAGTTCTCTGAGTCTGCAGGAGAATCTTCAATCAATAAGACTTCAGTTGTTGTTTCTCTGTGAGTATTAAAAACATTTCTGTCTCTTTACTGTTTTAGAGAGTGATCAACCTCATTCAAGCAAACCAACCTATCTGACATGTTGTGGTGGATGTTGAGTCCTTTAATATTAATGTTATTAACTCTGCTGAGACAGAAGCGTCTGCTAGTCGACTGTCTCTCTCTTTCTTGTGGTTTTGTCATAATCAGGAAGACTTTATTTTTACAAAAATATGGAATCTCCAAATTTAATTTTTGCAAATTTTCCTGAACTTTTTTATGACGTAAACAGGACTGTCATACTGTATGTTATCTTCCATTTCTGATTCACCACACATTCATCAATCTGACAAACATCCTTAAACTGATATCATACAGTCTGACACAGTGTGACACAATAAACTTACACAACTGATGTTGTTGCACAATCTAAAGGCTTTTATTAGTCTTGTTGAATTAAGGCATTAACAGAAAGTTGTCAGCTCTCTGGCTTCTTCACACCTTGATTTCACATGTGAATCATTATTTTGTGCAATACATTTTTTTAATGAAAAAAATACAAACAGAAAATACAGAATTCTGATAATTAATTAACAAACAACTAACATTTCTAACCCTAGGCTCCAAAACCAATTTACAAATCTGAACCAAGCCTTTAACCCTCAAACAATATCAGTCATAAACATTATTACTGTCCTTTAATTCTCACTACATCTTACCTCTTACAGCACAGATAACATGCAATACATTTATAATTTTCTAATGTTTCTGGTAGGTGATGTTTGGACTCAAAAGCAAGACTCAGCAACAGAGCAGATAAGATAAAAGTTTAAAAGGAGTTTTTGATTGAAGGCAGAGGTTGATAACAAGTCGTCAGTCAGCAGAATCCAAAAGAGAAGCAGGCAGGATCAGAGACTTAAACACAATGACCATGGAGGCAGAAATCTGGCTGTGGGCTAGTGTTTGTGGAAATGGAAAGTCCTTCATGTTGAAAATATTCTGTGATTTTAACAGAGAGAAATGATGATGGGGGAGAACACTATGAGGTGCAGACAGGAAAGTCAACAGAAAACCAACAGCAGCAGCTCAAATCAACAAGCTGCCCAACCAGAAGTTCCCTGTGATGTCTGTACTGGAACCAGAATGAAGGCCCTGAAGTGTCTGGTGTATCTGGTGTTTCTGGCCATCTGCTGTGAGGTTCAATTCAGTTCAATAGCATGACATTTGACATGTGTTGCCAAAGCACAAATTAGGATTACAAAAGACAATGTTAAGGAATGAATATAACGATAGATAATGAAATAAATAAATGAAAAATTATATACATATATATACAAAAAAAAAATCTCCCTCTCACCCCCCTCCCATAGGGGGGTGGTGGTGTGTCTTCCTCGAGCTTGGGTCCTCTACCAGAGGCCTGGGAGTTTGAGGGTTCTGTGCAGTATCTTAGCTGTTCCTAGGACTGCGCTCTTCTGGACAGAGACCTCAGATGTTGTACCCGGAATCTGCTGGAGTCACTCTCCCAGTTTGTGGGTCACAGCCCCCAGTGCTCCAATTACCACTGGCACCACTGTTGCCTTCACTCCCCACATCTTTTCTAGCTCCTCTTTTAGCCCTTAGAATTTTTCGATCTTCTCGTGTTCCTTCTTTTTGATGTTGCTGTCACTTGGGATTGCTACATCTATCACCACTGCCTTCTCCTGTTGTTTGTCAATCAACACGATGTCCGGTTGGTTAGCCATCACCAGCTTGTCAGTCTGGATCTGGAAGTCCCACAGGATCTTGGCTTGGTCATTCTCAACCACCTTAGGAGGTGTCTTCCATTGTGACCTTGGGACCTCCAACCCATACTCAGTGCAGATGTTCCTGTACACTATGCCAGCCACTTGGTTATAGTGTTCCATGTATGCTGTTCCTGCCTGCATCTTACACCCTGCTATTATGTGCTGAACTGTCTCAGGAGCATCTTTGCACAGCCTGCACCTGGGGTCCTGTCTGGTGTGGTAGATCCTCGCCTCTATTGATCTTGTACTGAGTGCCTGTTCTTGTGCTGCCATGATCAGTGCTTCTGTGCTGTCCTTCAGTCCAGCCTTTTCCAGCCACTGGTAGGATTTCTTGATATCAGCCACTTCTTCTATCTGTTGGTGGTACATACCATGTTGGGGCTTGTCCCTCCATAATGGTTCCTCCTCCTCCTCTGCATCATCGGGATTTTGCTGCCTGAGGTATTCACTTAGCAGTTCATCTTTGGGGCCCATCTTCCTGATGTTGGTTGTTTCGTCCTGGACAGTGGCTCTGACGCTCACCAGTCCTCGGCCTCCCTCGTTCCACTTAGTGTACAGTCTCAGGGTGCTGGACTTGGGATGAAACCCTCCATACATTGTGAGGAGCTTTCTTGTCTTCATATCAGTGGCCTTTATCTCCTCCTTTGGCCAGCTTATTATACCAGTGGGGTATCTGATGACTGGCAGTGGGTCGTATCTTGTTCTTCCCATTCAGCTGACTTTTCAGGACCTGCCTTACTCTGTGTAGGTATTTGGCTGTGGCTGACTTCCTTGCGGCCTCCTTAAGGTCCCCATTTGCCTGCGGGATCCCAAGGTATTTGTAGCTGTCCTGAACATCTGCAATGTTGCCTTCTGGTAGCTCGACCCCCTCGGTCCTGATCATCTTCCCTCTCTTTGACACCATCCGACCACACTTATCTAGTCTGAATGACATTCTGATGTCGTTGCTGTAGATCCTGGTGGGGTGGATCAGTGAGTCAATGTCTCGCTCATTCCTGGCATACAGTTTGATGTCATCCATGTTGAGGAGGTGACTGATGGTTGTTCCACTTTGGAACCGGTATCCGTAGCCACTCTTTGAGATGATCTGGCTGAGGGGGTTCAGGCCTATGCAGAACAGCAGTGGGGATCGTGCATCACCTTGGTATATACCGCACTTGATGTTAACTTGTGCAATTGGCTTTGAGTTGGCCTCCAGAGTTGTTTTCCACAGCCCCATTGAGTTCTTGATGAAGGCTCCTTGTGTCCTGTTGAGTCCTGTATAGTATCTCCCCTCTGACCTGTCGTCCAGGCTCCCCCTTGCTGTAGCATGTTTGTTGTACGTCATCAATCTCTAGTTGTGATAGCAGTTGTCATTTGCGGATGTTGGAACACTGTGCTAGTAGTTGTTTCTTTGTAAGCATAGATGTTGGGTTTCGAAGCATCCATATATCCCACAACCTCAGCATGTAGCCTCTCTCATCGGGGTTACTTGTATAGTAGCATTCCAACAGATCCCTATCCTCTGCTCTGCTCCATCTATGTCTTGTCCCAGTAGCCCATTTCTCATCAGGGTGTCCTGGTTCCCCAACACCTGACACGGACCTTGTTGACGACGTCCGAGCCGGTATGACTCTCAAATTTGCGGTTTCACTCATACTGAGGTAGGCCAGCAGCATCAAGGACCTTGCTTAAGGGTCCACACTGGATATGTGGTACCCCGCCCTGGCCGGGATTCGAACCTCCTGCGCCGAAGTCAGCAGTGTTAACCACTGAGCAATCCAGCTGCTATACTATATATATATATATATATATATATATATATATATTTTTTTTTTTACAGTTTCAATGTGACAATGCAAGAAAAAACAATGCAAGTGTTAATCTAATTATAATAATATAAAGATGTTAATATTAAGGATAATACAAGACAGCAATTATTCAATAAATAACAACATAAAGAAACAAAAGGAGATGGTGGTGGTAAGTAGAATATGTTAATTAGAAGTATATTTATAAATGTCTATGTCCTACTTGTTGTGGCAAGAAGTGACATATTTAGCAGCCAACACTGCACATTCTTCTTTTCCTCCAGAATCAGGGCTTATTTCTCCCTTTCTGTCAGACTTTGGAAGTCGGGACAACTTTTTGTCAAATTTTAGAAAGAATTTCTCCCTAATATTTCTGTAGTTTTGGTTTTCTGATAGAAAGTGTAATTCTGTCTCTACAGCTCCCTCATAACAATGAAAGCAGAGTCTGTCCTCTCTGGACAGCCAGGTCTGTCTGTGTCTGACCTTCTCTATTGCCAGTCTATGATCACTCAGTCTGAACATTGTCAACGTCTTTCTCAGGTTATTATCAGTTACTGTAGTTACATCGTCTGCCACAGTATACTGTCTGTTTAGGGCCAAATATGTTACTAATTTGTATTGTTAGTGTGTAATATCACTCCAATAAGTGATATCTTTTTCTTTTTCTTCGGTTTTTCTTTGGTTAAAGACACTTGGAAGAACCAAAACTGCACATCCGAGGTCAGCATCCATCCATCATATGAGGAAACTGAGGCTGAGCTGAAGAGGGTCCAGCAGTATGCAGTGGATGTGACTCTTGATCCTGATACAGCAAATCCCTGGCTCATCCTGTCTGATGATGAGAAACAAGTAAATCATGGTGATGTGGAGAAGAATCTTCCAGACAACCCAGAGAGATTTTCTCCTTGTGTTAGTGTTTTAGGAAAGCAGAGTTTCTCTTCAGGCAGATTTTACTTTGAGGTTCAGGTTAAAGAGAAGACTGAATGGAATTTAGGAGTGGCCAGAGAGTCCATCAACAGGAAGGGACAAATCACTCTGAGACCTCAGGATGGTTACTGGACTATAGTGATGAGAAAAGGAAACGAGTATAGAGCTTGTAATAACCCTCCAGTCAGTCTCTCTCTGAAGTCTCAGCTTCAGAAGGTGGGGGTGTTTGTGGATTATGAGGAGGGTCTGGTCTCCTTTTATGATGTAGATGCTGCAGCTCTTATCTGCTCCTTTACTGGCTGCTCCTTCACTGAGAAACTCTACCCATACTTCTGTCCCTGTTCTAATGATGGTGGTAAAAACTCTGCCCCTCTGATCATCTCTCCTGTCAATCAAACTGCCTGATCTATTTTTTATGATCAACATGTCATTAAGCAGTGAAGCATTGCCAATAATGTCCAGTATATACATTTTTAAATGAATCTGTACATTTTGATTCCACCGTGTAAATAAACACCAGAAAAAGTATTTGTACTGCAATACTGACACAGCAGTCAATACTTACATGGCAATGGATTAGAGACATAAAAACACACCAAACAATTTGAACTAATATTTTACATTAAAAGATTCACTGTCATTCATGGTAACAAATGTATATATTCAGTGGTAATATACAGTATAAACCTGATTTAATCAGGATATAATTAATGTGGTCATTCCTTAATGATTTATTATAGCATTTGTTTTTTATGCAAGTTGGATTTTAACCTTTTACTTGTCTTTTTACTGCTTCCTTTACTCTCCCCACTATTCATTCATTAACTTCTTCACAACATATGTGAAGAAAACCTCTGTTCAAACCAACAGAGATCAAGACTGAATTTTATTTTATTTTTTTTACTGTATCTACAGTGATGAACAATATATCAAGATTTATTTTCATCAGATGTAATGATGCAGCCATAACAGTCATGATATCCTGAGGTTGAATATTTCACTGTGTGTCATTTAGCTTCAAGGTTTGAACATGAACAGAAAGAGTAGAGTATGTGTCTCTGTTACAAAGGGTGAAAATATGTTATGTTATTTTGAGGCTACTTAGACATTTTCAGGGGTTTAAGAGGTTTTACAATCAAATATAACATAACTGCTGTCTGTAAGTATCAATGAGAAGCAAAGAATCACTGAAACATGTTGACATGTTGTTCTATAAAGTGTGATGATTGTAAATGTAAAACCAGACTTGTGTAGTTTGTGTTCCTCACAGTAAGAACATTTACACAAATAAATATAATTATATGGAAACAGTTTTGGTGTTTTCAGTTGGGTTTGTTACTGATCAGAACACAGAAATGTACTGTTTTCCTCTTTGATGATGATGAGTGAAGCAAAATATATATTATATACATATATACATTTCATTTTAAAGATGAAGCTGCAAGCTGCAAGCAGTGAATCTGTAGGCAAGTACAAGAGTGCATCAGGCAGAGTTAGTGCACACACACTAGATACACTAAGGACACTTTAAATTCACCCAAATCATGAAAACACATATTTTATTCTATAAATTATGTTGGTATTCAGCCTCCCAAGTTGTGAGTGAAATCACTGTCTCTGAGTTTTCTGCCTCAATACAAATCCAATGAAGGTGAGAACTATGTGGTTTTTGATTCTCGCTGCACTGAAGAATACAATGAAAGTCTCACATATGCACTTGGTAGTAGTAACATGGACATTACCTTTAAGCTTGTCTAAGCTGTGTTGTAGTGGTTCCGTGTCTAAAGTGACAGTCAGGTGAGGCAGAAAGTCTTTGTAAAATCTAGATTATCCCAGTTTTCACCTCCACTTGGTGGAAAATGGGGTCAGAACCAGAATTTACTTTAAATAAAAAGGAAATACATCATATAGATTAGTCGATTTATTGATTGCTAGAAAATCAATCTGCAACTATTCTGATAAATGATTATTCGTTTAAATATTTTTTTAGGCAAAAATTCCAAACATTCTCTAGTTCAAGACTTTGCTGCTATTTTATTTGTTTCACATTATAGTAACCCTTTACCCTTTTTTTTTTAACCCTTTCTCCTGTTGTGCTCCCAATTGGTAATTTCTCTCTAATTTCCATTAATCTCCCGATTTCATAGTGACACAAATCAAATGGATATTTCTCAGTTTCCCTGTGGGTTATGTGTCGTGGTACCTTAACCAGCGTGCTGTGGTTGTGTAAAACATACCAGTGTTGTGCTTGTTGAACAGGTGGTTTGACTTATTGGCTTTTTACTTGCAACAGTTTTGTTGCACTTAAAGTAACTAGTGTAGTTGTCGTCAACTCCAGTAAAATGTTGTTATCATCACCTCAAAATCTGTTTCCATCCACTCTATGCATTGTCTCTGTGTGCTACTTGTTGGCACCTACATTCTTTCAGACTTGAACTTAGCTTTATGGCACTTCATGGTATTGTTCTCTCCTGACTAGATTCTTACTCGTGTTGTATCAGCTCTCAGATGTACATTGCTTCGGATAAAAGTGTCTGCTAAGTGAAACTGTAAATTGTAAATTGTATCTGTATGTGCAAAATGTTTATAGGTGTGTGTGTCCATGTGCATGCGCATAGTCTTTATGAGTATGCATGAATGTTTATCTATGTGTCTCTGTTCCTCTATCTGTGTGTACATGTCTATTTGCATGTGTGCGTGCACAAGTGCATGAAAGTCACTGAGGTTTGCACAAGTTGTATGTGTTTACCCCCTGTGTCCAGCAGAGGTCAGCAAAGTTCTTGTGATCACCTATAGCTCTCTGCATGGTCAGACACCTGCCTACATTAGAGATCTACTGCAGCCCTGTGTTACCATTATTTTCTATTTATTTTGTGTTTTATGTCTGTATGTTTATGCTTTATTTCCTCTGTGAAATACTTTGTGACGTCTCTGTTCTTGAACAGTGATATGTAAATAAAATTACTTATGTACTTCTTTGTCATCCCAAAGTATATATTGTAGGACTGACCTTTTTGTGAACAGTGTTCTCTGATAAACTAACACTGCTGAAAAAGAAGATAAAAGAAGTAAAATGTCTCCCTAAAGATTAAACTCATTCTGTGCCAGATGTATGTGACTATGATCATGTCTAAACCTGAAGGAAGAAAGAAAACCTCACAACAAGCTGCAGTAAGAGGTGGAGCAACGCAGCAAAGAGAAGAGCTTCAACACCACATTCCTCTAAATGAAACTAAAAGTTTGTCAGAGACACAGAGGAGCTGCAGACCACACAACTGTCTCTGTTTTCTACGTGTGTGTTTACTGTTTCAACAACCAGCTTTACCACAAAACTCACAGTTCTTCTCAAACAAGAAGTTACACTTTTCATTTCACACACAATTTTCAAATACATGTAGGCTAAGTCAGACCCGTCATCAGAGGAAATTTATTGTAACGTCATCTGATTTTGGGCATGTTTCTTTTAAAGCTTAAATATATTGATTATCTATCAACAACAATATCTCCATTATATTCCAACAACTTTACCTGCTGCACCCGTTGGATCATTATCTTTATGCAAGTTTTACATTTTTTTAGCATAAGAGTTCTCTGTAGTATTGAGACATGGCGTTGAATTCAGTTTGAAAGGAATCACTTCCTTAAATTTAGCTACAGCACTATCAGATAGACTAGTGAAGACATCCTTGTCTGGTGGTGTGTAATCCAGTAATAAGAATTCAACAGTTATTACGTAATGGTCTGAAAAAATAGGAATTTGTGGAAGTTACAATCTGCAATGTTTTGTGTGCTCTTTTTGTGGTAAGAATCTAAGATGTATGTATAAATCAGCTTTATTGGACAAATGTGTTTATGCGTTCAAGGACTCTGATTCCAGTTTCTAATGGCTCTCAGTGTACTTACACACTAAAATATTCAGGAAGATACACATTGAAAACAGGTCAAACAAAGATAATTGAACATATCACTGTTGTGTACAAGCACACGGGTGAAAAAATAGATACAAACATATAGAAACAACTAATGGACAACAACATACAATGTCAATACACATGTAAACTGTTTTTGTAAATTAACAAGATACAAATAGTGCAAAGGTGTGAAAGAGTGCAAGGAGAGCTGAAATAAATATTGTAATGGTAAAACAAAACAAAATTAAAGCTGCAAGCAGCGTTGATCGGGACCTCACACTCTGGCCCGTCGGGATCAGATCATTTGCTTTTTAAAAATGAGGGGTATTTCTTATAAGTGTGGTGTGCTTTTATTTTGAATGTTTGATTGACATGTGTACTGTCAGGTGTGGAGAGGCAATAAGTAACTGCAGCTGGACACAGAAAAATACTCATATATTTGAATGGAGAGTGTGAGTGAACCCACACCTTTTTGAACATTTACTGCTTCCACATAGTTTTAGATACAAACTTCATTTGAACTTTAAATGAGTCACAAGACTTTGACCTACAAATCTTGAATTTACATGTGTTTTTTTTATCTTTTATTGTTTTTGAGATATTAGAGTGTGAGTTTTAAAGTCTTTTCTTGCTCCTCCTGTGATTTTATAATGAGTGTGTATTGCGGAATGATTCACAGCACTGAGGGAGTGACATCACCAGGAGCAGTTGGAGAGGAGGATTTTAGAATACGCTTTTTGTGAAATATCTTCATAAATCCCATGACTTAAAAATCATATTTTAGTAGGAAATTTTGTTGCAATTCCATTGATACAGGTTTGAAAGTGGTCAGACTTATAGTTTAGACATCAGAAGCATCTGTTTGACACAAAGTCCATGCCCTTAGATTGCCTCCCCATTGGTTTACATTGTGAGGTGTAATGTGGCACTGCAACTTTCAGGGCTTATAAAATCCAAACCGTTCGAGTTATTACAAAGTTTTTAACAGCTTTTTTTCAGCACAGTGTCATAAGTCACCTATTAACGTTTGAAGCCGATACCATTAACACCCTCAGAGGAGATAGCATTTGTTCAGGGTCCAAAATCGAAGCAAAGTCTTACTTTGAAAGGCTAATTGCGGACTTCCTGTTGGATTTAGGTCAGGGGTGTCGCATATGATTTGTAGATCTTGATGAGACGAATAATTGAGTTTTGGTTTGATCTCTCTACGACATTCCTACGGGCTGTGGCTGCCATTTTAGTTACATAGGTGGCGCTAGAGAGCACATTTTGGCACTTTGGGGGTTAATTTTTACATTTTATCAATTTTTTTACCAGACCCGATGTGTGTCCCAAATTTGGTGAGTTTTTGGGCATGTTTAGTGGGTCAAATTTAGGGTTTAAGTGGCGTAATAATAAAGAAAGAAAGAAACAAACACACGAAAAACAATAGAGTCCGCCTTAAGCGAGGACTAGTGTTTTACACTAGTCCTCTGCCTTTTGGGCTCGGTCCCTAAATAAACAAACCCCCCAACTTGTGTTGGTTGCATAAGTGTTCACACCCCTAAACTAACACTTGTTGAAGCAGCTCTTGATTTTATTACAGCACTCTGTCTTTTTGGGTAAGAGTCTGTCAGCTTGGCACATTTCTTTATTGTTTTGCTTGTTTCTGGATGTTGTGTCCTTGTTTTACCTGAAAGGTGATTAAAATCTAATTTACCATAAGTATTATTTGCTGCCTGTGTTTTGACCTGCCTGCCTTGCCCCTCTGGATATTTGATGTTTGTCTCTTACATTTAGATTTGTTCAGTTTATACTTTGTGTTTGCATGTGCTCATCATGAAAGTGTTTTAAGTTTTAATCAGTTTAGCGGCAGTTCAACTAAATAAAAGAAATCATATCTTCTTTCTAGTGGTGTCAGATTTGGTTTTATGTTGTTTTGAGATATTTGTCTCCATCCTGATACGATGCAGTTTCTCTGTGTTGTTTTAAAGTGTTGCAGCAGTCTGTGTGTCAGCTGCAGTAACAGGATGTGGTCATTGGACAGATGAGATGAATTTGACTTTACCATGTCAAAGTCACGTCCACATATTATGGCTGAAGCAACAATACGTGTTGGTCTATTTTTAAACAGTCATGTTCTTTCTCTCTTGGATGAGGAAATGTGAAGGTTTAGTTCCTGTTTGAGGTCTTCATCACTCTTCCTGTTGTGTTTCTCAGCTCTGCTCACTGGCTCATAAAGACTCCACAGATTCAGTTCTCTCAGTCTGCAGGAGAATCTTCAATCAACAAGACTTCAGTTGTTGTTTCTCTGTGAGTATTAAAAACATTTCTTTCTCTTTACTGTTTTAGAGAGTGGTCGACCTTATTCAAGCTAACCAACCTATCTGACATGTCGTGGTGGATGTTGAGTCCTTTAATATTAATGTCATTAACTCTGCTGAGACACCAGAAAGAAAGTTATCAGCTCTCTGTGGCTTCTTCACACCTTGATTTCACATGTGAATCATTATTTTCTGCAATATATTTGATTATTTTTAATGGCAAAAATACAAAAAGAAATACAAAATGATTGACAAAATGATTGATTGACAGGATGAGAATTTTCTGCAGGGTGAGACATGTCTGTCTTGGTCACACTTGTGTCATCAAAATTATGCAAGTTTTGGGCCCATTCACTTGTATTTCAATTAGTAAATTGAAAACTTTTGATGAGTTTGTGTGTAAAACAAATTATTTTCCTAATTTTCATCAAGTCTATTTTTAGAAAAGGAAAGACTTTTAACCCACATGACCAGGTCAAAGTTTGATTGACATGTGTACTGTCAGGTGTTTTAGATACAAACTTCATTTGAACTTTACATGAGTCACGAGACTTTGACCTACAAATCTTGAATTTACATGTTTTTTCTATCTTTTATTCTATTTGAGATATTAGAGTGTGAGTTTTAAAGTCTTTTCTTGCTCCTCCTGTGGTTTTATAATGAGTGTGTACTGCGGAATGTTTCATAGCACTGAGGGAGTGACATCACCAGGAGCAGTTGGAGAGGAGGATTTTAGAGTACACTTCTTGTGAAATATCCTCATAAATCCCACTACTTTGGCCAAAGCTTACAGTAAAAATCATATTTTTTGGTAGGAAATTTCATTGCAAATCCATTGATACAGGTTTGAAAATGGTCAGACTTATAGTTTAGACGTCAGAAGCCTCAGTTTGACACAAAGTTCATGCCCATAGATTGCCTCTACATTGGTTTACATTGTAAGGTGCGATGGCACTGCAACTTTCAGGGCTTATAAAATCCAAACCGTTCGAGTTATTACAAAGTTTTTAACAACTTTTTTTCAGCATAGTGTCATAAGTCACCAATCAAAGTTTGAAGCCGATACCATTAACACCCTCGGAGGAGATAGCATTTGTTCGGGGGACAAAATTGGGGCAAAGTCTTATTTTGAAAGGCTTATTGCGGACTTCCTGTTGGATTTAGGTCAGGGGTGTCAGTATATGATTTGTAGATCTTGATGAGACGAATAATTGAGTTTTGGTTTGATCTCTCTACGACATTCTTACGGGCCGTGGCGGCCATTTTAGTAACATAGATGGCACTAGAGAGCACTTTGGGGGTTAATTTTTACATTTTATCAAATTACCAGACCTGATGTGTGTGCCAAATTCGGTGAGTTTTTGAGCATGTTTAGGGGGTCAAATTTAGGGTTTAAGTGGCGTAATAATAATGAAAGAAAGAAAGAAAGAAAGAAAGAAAGAAAGAAAGAAAGAAAGAAAGAAACAAACAAACAAACAAACAAACAAACACATGAAAAACAATAGGGTCCTCACTACTGTTTAACAGTAGTCCTCTGCCTTTTAGGCTCGGTCTCTAATTAGTTTTTGATTGAAGGCAGAGGTTAATGACAAGTCGGCAGTTAACAGAATCCAAAGCAGGCAGGATCAGAGACTTAAACACAGTGATCATGGCTGTGGACTAGTGTTTGTGGAAATGGAAAGTCCTTCATGTTGAAAATATTCTGTGATTTTAACAGGAATAAACGAAGACAGAGGAGGATCGGTTGAACACTCTGAGGTGCAGATAGCAAGCTTAACAGAAAACCAGCAGCAGCAGCTCAGTGCAACAAGCTGCCAAACCAGAAGTTCCCTGTGACGTCTGTACTGGAACCAAAATGAATGCCCTGAAGTTCTGTCTGGTGTTCCTGGTGTTTCCGGTGTTTCTGGCCATCATCTGCTGTGAGGTTCAATTCAATTCAATAGCATGACATTTGACATGTGTTGCCAAAGCACAAATTAGGATTACAAAAGGCAATGTTAAGGAATTAATATAACAATAGATTAAGGATAATACAAGACAGCCATTAGTCTATAAATAACAACATAAAGAAACAAAAGGAGATGGCGGTGGTAAGTAGAATATGTTAATTAGAAGTATATTTATAAATGTCTATGTTCTTCCTGTTGTGGCAGGAAGTGACATATTTAGCAGCCAACACTGCACATTCTTCTTTTCTTCCAGAGTCAGGAGTTATTTCTCTCTAGCCATTGTGGTGCAGTCTGCAGGCTGTAGAGTAGTAATAGTGGATGTTATGTATGTTGTTCTTTCACCTGCAGGCAAATCTAAACACACATGCAAATATAGTTTATTAATCCTTTAGTAGGGACACACAATGATTCATAAATTACAACACATCAGGCAATAAACACATCTGAAGCATTAATTATAGATAACGGTTGACCAGAATTGTTCAATTACATGAGTGAAAAAAGGTCAAGAATCCGGGTTTAATTAATTTAAATGGAAATATGTTTTTCTAGCTTTAATGTGTCCTGTAGACAACTTGAATAAATATAGATGATTGCAGTCTAATATTGATTAGTATTTAAATTAGCTATGTTCCCTTTATTATTACAGAAATTATATTTATGATTCAATATATCTTATTTTGTTGCCATGATAATGTAAATATGTAAGAAACCATTTCATAATAGATAACAAAAATGAAAAAAAAAATGAAATTAATGAAAATGAAAGAAATGAAATGTTTGTGTGCAATCTGCAGTTCCAATGGCTTTCTGTCACTGCGAAGGGTTAGAAAATGGTTAAAGATTCCCTACCATCCATTTGTGGACAAATGGACAAAACATTCCACATGCCCAGGATGAGTTATGTATGTTCATAACTGACTGTGAATATTTGATAGGATTATAGTAAAGTGTGTCTGGATTTGACCATATTGACATTAGTTATATTATTGCAGCTGTAACATACAATGAACAGAACTCACCTGCTGCAGGCTGTGTTTCACTGCAGGTAGCTCGAGTGTTTGATATGATGTTAGATGTTGTTTGACCTGCAGCTGTATTCAAACATACAGAACATCCAGACTGTTATCCCCACTGTTGCACTAAGTCCTTTGTGTCATTCTACTGCATATGAAGTAGTACTATACAAATAAACTTTAGTTAATTTGACTAAGACCTACATTGAATTAGTAACAATGTGTAACTGTAACATTCAATAATAATAATAATAATGAGAACATAGCAGTGTATGATCAATTACACAGACCACATATAACTGGCTGAACTGACCTGCTTCAGAAAGTGGTGGAGATGGGAGATCAGATGTAACATCTCCAGCAGCTGGAGGCTTCTGCAGATGTTTCCTGAGAGCATCTGGACAGTTATAGAGTAGATATTAGTCTTTTTAAACCAAACACATGTAGCTGCAGAGCAGACAAATAAGTGCTGCAGCCTGTTGCACCAGCTGTGTGTAAGTTCAAACTTAGTTATAACATAAATTATCAATAAGTTGTGATTTATGCCTTGGTAAATGTAAATCATAACATGTCACATAACTCACTGATGGTAAAACAGCAGTTTTTCTGCCACACAGCATCATTTTCTCATTGATTGCTGCCATTTTACAACACAGTAATCCAGTAGAGACCTAATTTATTGATATGATATTTCACTATTGATCCAGTTTACTACAATGTGCTAAGATACCACGTGGCTCATGCCAGTTTACACATAGCTGGTGCAACTCAGTGCAGAAATCTATGTGTTTATGGATATAGTGTTAGTCATTATCACTGATATTGGTCAGTGAAATTTCAGTGCCTTATGCTGTAGGAAGGAGCAGTTACCCAGATAGCTGCTACTGACTGCCATTCAGTCTCTTATCCTTCAATCTGTAACATTATCTGAGTCCAGCAGCTATTGTAGCATCATTATCTAGCATTAGCTTTATTGCTACTTAGCTAGCTAGCTGCTATAGATTAAACTTCTGATGTTACACACAAAACGGCTTTTTAAATGTTAACATAAGACGACATACCTCTATATTGGGTTTTCTTTTCCTCCTCCTCTTTTGTACATTTTCTTCCTTGTGCACCTGAAGGTTTGAACCTTTTCATTATGAAATAAAATGTGAATATCTGCTTCTTAACATCTCATCGCAGACTTTGTCTGTAATGCATCATCCCTGTTTCAGTGCACACAGTGCAGGTGCAGAGCAGATGGAAAATTGTGAGGAACAGGGGGTTTGTGTATTTGTTCATATTTTATCCCAAGGCAGAAAATGAGGAGGGGCGTCCACTGGCGAATTTTTATTTATCTGTTTTTTATTTAATTTAATTTATTTTTTCCTTTGAGGGCAACCAGCACCCACCAGACCAGGTGGTGCCCTATGTGACCGCCTATATGGCCTCTGCCTTGAGCCGGCCCTGATTTCTCCCTTTCTGTCAGACTTTGGATGTCGGGGCAATTTCTTTTTCAAATTTTGGAAATAATTCCTCCCTAATATTTCTGTAGTTTTGGTTTTCTGATAGAAAGTGTAATTCTGTCTCTACAGCTCCCTCATAACAATGACAGCAGAGTCTGTCCTCTCTGGACAGCCAGGTCTGCCTGTGTCTGACCTTCTCTATTGCCAGACTATGATCACTCAGTCTGAACATTGTCAACGTCTTTCTCAGGTTATTATCAGTTACTGTGGTTAGATCGTCTGCCACAGTATACTGTCTGTTTAGAGCCAAATATGTTACTAATTTGTTAGCTTGTAATATCATTCCAATAAGTGATGTCTCTTTCTTTTTCTTTGGTTTTTCTTTGGTTAAAGACACTTGGAAGAACCAAAACTGCACATCCGAGGTCAGCATCCATCCATCATATGAGGAAACTGAGGCTGAGCTGAAGAGGGTCCAGCAGTATGCAGTGGATGTGACTCTTGATCCTGATACAGCAAATCCTAATCTCATCCTGTCTGATGATGAGAAACAAGTAAATCATGGTGATAAGAGGAAGAATCTCCCAGACAACCCAGAGAGATTTTCTCCCGGTCCTTGTGTTTTAGGAAAGCAGAGTTTGTTTTCAGGCAGATTTTACTTTGAGGTTCAGGTTAAAGAGAAGACTGAATGGGCTTTAGGAGTGGCCAGAGAGTCCATCAACAGGAAGGGAGAAATCACACTGAAACCTCAGAATGGTTACTGGACTATAGTGTTGACAAATGGAAATGAGTACATAGCTTGTGCTGGCCCTTCAGTCTGTCTCTCTCTGAAGTCTCAGCCTCAGAAGGTGGGGGTGTTTGTGGATTATGAGGAGGGTCTGGTCTCCTTTTATGATGTAGATGCTGCAGCTCTTATCTACTCCTTTACTGGCTGCTCCTTCACTGAGAAACTCTACCCATACTTCAATCCTGGTCCTAATTATGGTGGTAAAAACTCCGCCCCTCTGATCATCTCTCCTGTCAATCAAACTGCCTGATCTATTTTTTATGATCAGCAATTTATTAAGTAATGAAGCATTACCAATAATGTGCAGTATATACTTATTAAATTATAATTAGAACATGAACAGAAAGAGTAGAGTATGTGTCTCTGTTATAAAGGATGGAGTTATTAAAGTGAAAATAGATGTTTACTGGTATCTGTTATACTCAGTGATGTAGTGATAAGTTAATATTACTGTTAGTGTGTAAATTACTGGTCTATGGATGCAATTGTACTGATATACAATTATTTTAGTGTACAAGATTTACTGACTTGGTTTGTAAGTTACTTGGCTGTGAGTATAATTCTATTGATCTCTATCAATATTAATAGTGATAGTGACTTTTTTCACCTTTAATTATGATAACAGACACATTTTAATAACATACAGAAGCTGAGTCACTAAACCATTTTACAACTGAACAGGGTCAGTATCAGTAAACAACCATGTTCCTTCACAACAAATGAATACAGATATTTATTTGGTAAATGAGAGAGAATGGTCTACTCAAGTGAAATTAACATATTTTATTTGAAGTATACTAACATGCTGATGTATTATATTATTATATATTTCTATATCATGTAGAAATTGTTGATAATCCAACAATTCAAGCTTCATTAAACTTTTAAAAAGAAGAGTCTTGTTGTGTGTTTTTTGCTCAGTCTTGTCTTTAGATCCAGCCTCTTGATTGGTTATCCACCTTGGTTGTCTGAGCTGCAGGAGGATGCAGCAACACTCTGAGAAAGACATCTGGATGTTTGTTTCTTAACATGAAAGAAGAAAGAAACTATTGACTCAAGTAATGGAGCAACATCACATCTCAGCAGACTTCTTTTCTGACTGTAAAATAATCTTTAAATATCGTTTTGTATCAGCTGTCAAATAGCAGCTCTTTATGCTAAAAACACCTGAAAATGAACACATGCAAACACATAGAAGGAGTTTTTACAATGTTCATGTAGAAATATTTCTCCTTCTAATGTTGTCTGGAAAAAATATGGGTCACATCAATAAACACAATTATATTCTACATACTTAATAATCAGTCATCATATCCTGTAAACATTCATAAAATGTTTATTTACACTAAATTAGTTTATAGACTACATCAATGTGATTTCTACTGATCATTATCCAAATCATCATCATATCATGTGACACATTACTGGACATTCACATTTCACCACTAAACACACAAACACAACCTGTAATGTTATACTTATAGTTATTACTGAATAGGTTTTTTTCCTAATCATATTTTTTTCTACTTGTCAAAATTAGCTCATGCACACGTTTGTGCTGCTAATACTAATTTAAATCAATCAAACACGCAACGCAGTACATGGCTGCTAATAATAACATTTTCTATGTCTTTTCAAACACTTTTTGGGAAACAGTCTGATTCTGTCGGTTCTCTCATTATTTTATTTAAAAAAAAATATGATTCAGTTGTATTGAATTGGAATTGATTAACTGTTTTTAAAATCTACATTGATTATAATATTTATAAAATTTCAAAGTCTACTATTTTACTTTATTCTCTCATTATTTTAATTTTGATGTTTTATGTAAAGCACGTTGGATGGCTGGTCTGTGTTTAAATACCATAATTACCAGACAACATTAATTATAAAAAGGTTTTCTGACAAGTTCATGACAGGTTGTTTTAAACATGTGACTTAGTCCAGCATTGAGTCCTCAGCTTCATTCCTTAAAGACAGAAAATGTTGATGTATGTCAGAGACTAAAACAGATGCTGTAAAGTGAATGAAAAGACATTTTGTGGTGAATGAAACTACTCTGCTATACAGTATCACTGCAGTTAAATCATGTGCTGAAGAAGAAACTGTTTGTGGAAGTGTTTTATTTTGCTATCAGTGTCTTCCTCTCAAATTTATTTCTTTATTTATTTATTTGTCAGAGACAATGCAAAACACATTGTAACAGGTTTGACACAAATGTGGTGCATATAGGATTTGTCTTTGTTTAAACTTTTCTACTTAAAAATGGTGATAACATATCATCACATCATTACCAAAAGTATATTAGTTAAGTTGAGCACATCATAAATAGTGACATTCTCATAAATGTGACATGAACATACAAATATTACAATATTTACACCACATTACAATCATTTTACATGTGTTGCATAAGTGTATGTGTGCACATGTTTATGTTCCCTAATTCATGGCAATATATCAAGCTCTGATCTAGAACACAGGAGATAGCAGTTGGTTGGTGTTTTTGAAACTTTGTTTTTGAGTTTGTTTCAGATTTGCTGTTTGAGTTTTGTCAGGCTTCGTTGGAGCAGAGCACTTCCTGGTTTCACTCTCTGAGTTTCAACTGGTGGGTCAGCTGACGCAGGTCACATCCTCTATTGTTGCCTTGCTGTGAAAATCTGATGGGTTCAGCTGTGATACTTCCTGGTACTTAAACACACAAGCTGTGATATAGCATCAGTGGAAGCATCAGCTCTCATTGTGTTAAGACCGACTTGGGTGAAGACCTGTGTGAGTCCACTGATCAAGGACACCGCCTGGTCATTCCTTTTCTACTATCTATTCACGTAGCCTCACTCACCATGTGCTACAAAGACATCCCTGTCATCCAAGGCTTTCCAAAAAATCACATCTGTCACAGACAATCCAACCCTGAGAACGTCCATTCACTCAGAAAAGCCTCCTCTACTCACTCCTCCTTAACTCTTGGCCTATGGAATTGCCAATTGGCTGTACACAAAACAGAATTTATCCAAGTGTTTACTAATCTGTCAGACATTTAGGGAGTAGTCACTTGTGGTTGTCATATACCTCCCACCAGGATATCAACTGGGAAACTTTGTAGTCGAACTAGACATGTTACTCTCAGCCATTCCTGATGATGACAACCACTGATTGTGAATATCCATACTGACAAAACCCAAGCAGCTGACTTCCTGTCACTTCTGTCCCACACACAAAGCAGGTAATACTCTCTGACTATCACCCCCCCTACATCTGTCTGACCACATGTTTATTCAATTCACAATCTCCTTTACTAGAACATCCTCATCAGTATAAGTCACTGAGGTTTGCACAAGTTGTATGTGTTTCCCCCCTGTGTCCAGCAGAGGTCAGCAAGGTACTTGTGATCACCCATAGATCTCTGCATGGTCAGACACCTGCCTACATTAGAGATCTACTGCAGCCTTGTGTCACCAGCAGGTCTCTACAGTCTTCTGATCAGGGTTTGCTGGTTGTTCCTAAAACGAGGATTAAAACTAAAGGAGACTGTGGCTCCTAAATGTCGGAGCTCGCTCCCATTAGATTTAAGATCTGTGGAGACTGTGGACGCCTTTAAAAAGCAGCTCAAGACCCATTTGTTCAGACTTGCCTTTTTTCAGATTTCTATTCATTCTGTTTTTTTTTTATTGTGTTTTATGTCTGTATGTTTATGATTTATTTCCTCTGTGAAGCACTTTGTGACCTCTCTGCTCTTGAAAAGTACCATATAAAGAAAGAAAGAAACACTGCTGAAAAAGAAGGCAAAAGAAGTAAAATGTCTCCCTAAAATTAAACTCATCGTGTGCCAGATGTTTGTGACTATGATCAAACTATGTCTAAACCTGAAGGAGGAAATAAAACCTCACAAGATGCAGTAAGAAGTGGAGCAACACCGCAAAGAGGAAGCTTCAGCATCACATACCTCTAATTAAACTGAAAGTTTCATAAACACAGAGGAGCTGCAGTCGACACGTCTCTTTATCTGTCTGAATAAAAATTAAACCGAGTTCTTCAGTTCTTCCTCAACAAGTGACTCAAACACTGGTGAGTACAGCTGATATTATTTACTGTGTTTCAACAACCAGCATTAACACAAAAGTTACAGTTCTTCTAAGACAGGAAGTTACACTTTTCATTTTTAACTCACAATTGACAAATAAACATAGGCTAAATCAGGCCCATTGCTAGAGGAAATGTATTATAATGACATTTGACTTTGGACACATTTCTTTTAAGGCTAAAATATATTCATTATTCATCAAGAACAATATCTCCATTATATTCAGACACTGATGAAGAAAATTGAGGCATAAATTGATAAATTAGTGTGTAGTTCTTGTTGTGAAGGGCTGCTGCACCTGTTGGATCATTAATAATATTATTATTAGGCTAACATCATCTCAGACCTGGTGCTGACATGATGAAGTGGAGGTGAATGGAGTGGAGGAGGTTCGCAATGATTCGCACTGAAATGAAAGTTGACAGCAACAGAGAGAAGAACAGATTTAAAGTTTGACAGCTAAGACATGAGATTGTGGTGGAATCTAACTGGATAAACTAAGTTGAATAGAGTTAAGGCCTCTAATCAGCTGATACAAGAGCAGGAGAAGCGGAGGAGAGAGAGGGGGGAATAACATGAATGAATGAATGAATAATAGCTTGATTGAATTTAGACTAAACTTCATTAAAATGTCTCTCTAAGGATTAAACTCATTCTGTGCCAGATAGATGTGACTTTAATCATGTCAAAACCTGAAGGAGGAAACAAAACCTCACAAACAAGCTGCAGTAAGAGGTGGAGCAACGCTGCAAAGAGGAAGCTTCAACGGCACATTCCTCAAAATGAAACTGAAAGTTTGTCAGAAACACAGAGGAGACGCAGTCGACATAATTGTTTCTGTTGTTCTGTGTGTATATTTAGGCTACTGTGTTTCAACAACCAGCATTACCACAAAACTCACAGTTTTTCTCAAACAGGAAGTTACACTTTTCATTTCAAACTCACAATTGTCAAAAAAATATAAGTCAGACCCATCGCCAGAGCAAATTTATTATAACGTCAGCTATCAGAAGGTGGCTATCAGAAATAATTAATAATTATAATAAAGTTTAACGTCACCTCTAGGTCTGAGCCTAACTCTGCATAATTCTGAAAAATGCTAAAAAGTGGGCAAGGGGCTGAGAGGGGGGCTGGGAGAGGCAGGAGGGTAGGAGTTGCTCAGTGACATATAATAACAATAGTGAAAGGGAGACAAACAGCGCAACGACACTTAAACAAGCCAGAAGTCAGAGCTGAAAGTCACAAAAATAATAGAAATCCTCCTCGCACCTCACCCTGCAGCTCTTCAGCTCTCTGGCTGTCTGTTCCTGCGGTTATCAGCTGGTAAAAAATCTTGCTTTAAAATATTAAATCTTGGAGTTACATTAACTGGACCTGTTACTGAACGTGTCCGACTGCAGCTGGCATGCTCAGCTGACAGACAGGACCGAGATTCAGTGGAGCTCCAGTAATGGGAACTATGAGCTCTTTAAGATATGATGGTGTCTGACCATTAATGGCTTTGTAGGTGAAGAGAAGTATTTTAAATTCTGTTCTGGATTTTACAGGAAGCCAATGCAGTGAAGCTAAAATGGGAGAAATGTGATCTCTTTTTCTAGTTTTAGTCAGAACACGTGCAGCTGAATTCTGGACCAGCTGGAGAGTCTTTAGAGACTTGTTAGAGCAGCCTGATAATAAGGAATTGCAATAATCCAGCCTAGAAGTAACAAATGTGTGGACTAGTTTTTCTGCATCTTTTTGGGACAGGATGTGCCTGATTTTTGTGATATTACGTAAGTGAAGAGTAGCTATATCATTAGATAATGTGTTTCTAAGGTGTTTAGGGCCAAACACAAGGCATGCTTGGAGTTTGTTTAACTGATTGGTTTCATCTGGCTTCATTGATAAATATAATTGGGTATCATCTGCATAACAATGAAAATTTATGGAGTGTTTCCTAATAATATTACCTAAAGGAAGCATATACAAGGTGAATAGAATTGGTCCAAGTACAGAACCTTGTGGAACTCCGTGTCTAACTTTTGCCTTCACGGAGGATTCATCATTAACATGTACAAACTGAAATCGGTCTGATAAATAGGACTTAAACCAGCTTAATGAAGTTCCTCTAATGCCAATTAAATGTTCCAGTCTCTGCAATAAGATGTGATGGTCCATGGTGTCAAATGCGGCACTAAGATCTAACAGGACAAGTATAGAGACAAATCCTTTGTCCGATGCAGTTAGGAGGTCATTTGTGACATTCACCAGTGCTGTCTCTGTGCTATGATGCCTCTAAATCCTGACTGAAAATCATCAAATAAACTATTGTTATGTAGAAAGTCACATAACTGATTAGAGACTGCTTTCTCAAGGATCTTAGAGAGAAATGGAGGGTTAGATATAGGTCTATAATTGGCTAAAATGCATGAATCAAGATTAGACTTTTTAAGAAGAGGTTTAATTACAGCTACTTTAAAGGACTGTGGTACTTAAGCAGCCTAGTTGGGATGGGGTCTAAGAGACAGGTTGATGGTTTAGATGAACAAATCGAAGTTGAAGTTAGCTCAGGAGAGTCGACTGCAGAAAAACAGTCTAAATATATGTCAGGATTTACAGCTGTTACTAAGGTGCCTGTGTTTGGGGAGAAAACGGTGCCTGTTGAGGGCAGGAGGTGGTTAATTTTCGTCTCTATTAGTTAGAATTTTATCATTAAAGAAGCTCATAAAGTCGTTATTACTGAGAGCTATAGGAATACATGGATCAATAGAGTTATGACTCTTTGTTTGAAAAGGAACCTAGGGCTGTTTTTATTCTCCTCTATTAATGATGAGTAAGAGGCGGCTCTGGTATGACAGAGGGCCTTCCTGTATGTTTTAAGACTATTCTGCCAGACTAACAGAATTCTTCTAGTTTGGTGGAACGCCAAATCCTTTCAAATTTAGTGATGTTTGCTTTAATTTGCAGAAGTTATACAACAGAGCTAACCTCTTATGTTTTATCTTCTTTTTTAAAGGGGCAATAGAGTTCAGTGTCAGTTGCAATGAGCCTGTGGCACTATCAACAAGATTATCAATTTGGGGACTTAAGTTAGCATAAGAGTCCTCTGTAGTATTGATACATGGCATTGAATTCAGTTAGAAAGGAGTCGCTTCCTCAAATTTAGCTACAGCACTATCAGATAGACATCTAGTCAAGACATTTTGTCTAATGATGTGTAGTCCAGTAATAAAAATTCAAAAGTTATAAAGTAATGGTCTGATAAAATAGGATTTTTTAGAAGTTACAATCTGCAATGTTTTTGTGGTAAGGGTCTAAGGTGTATGTATGTACTCTGAATCAGAATCAGCTTTATTTTCCAAATATGTTTATGCATACAAGGACTCTGATTCCAGTTTCTAGTGGCTCTCAGTGTACTTACACACTAAAATATTCAGGAAGATACACATGAACAACAGGTCAAACAAAGATAATTGAACATATCACTGTTATGTACAAGTACATGGGTGAAAAAATAGATACAATCATATAGAAACAACTAATGGACAACAACATACAATGTCAATATACATGTAAACTGTTTTTGTAAATTAAACAAACCCCCCAACTTGTGTTGGTTGCATAAGTGTTCACATCCCTAAACTAACACTTGTTGAAGCAGCTCTTGATTTTATTACAGCACTCTGTCTTTTTGGGTAAGAGTCTGTCAGCTTGGCACATGTCTTTATTGTTTTGCTTGTTTCTGGATGTTGTGTCCTTGTTTTACCTGAAAGGTGATTAAAATCTAATTTACTATCAGTATTATTTGCTGCCTGTGTTTTGACCTGCCTGCCTTGCCCCTCTGGATGTTTGATGTTTGTCTCTTACATTTAGATTTGTTCAGTTTATACTTTGTGTTTGCATGTGCTCATCATGAAAGTGTTTTAAGTTTTAATCAGTTTAGCGGCAGTTCACCTGAATAAAAGAAATCATATCTTCTTTCTGGTGGTGTCAGATTTGGTTTTATGTTGTTTTAAGATATTTGTCTCCATCCTGATATGATGCAGTTTCTCTGTGCTTTTTTAATATGTTGCAACAGTCTGTGTGTCCGTTGCAGTAACAGGATGTGTTCATTGGGCAGATGAGATTTCCTGGGTGTAGTGACACAACATACTGATCTACTTTTAAACAATCACATCATTTCTCTCTTGCATGAGGAAATGTGAAGGTTTAGTTCCTGTTTGTCACTCTTCATGTTGTGTCTCTCAGCTCTGCTCACTGGCTCATAAAGACTCCACAGATTCAGTTCTCTCAGTCTGTAGGAGAATCTACCATTAACAAGAGTTCAGTCAGGAAAAAGTCAGCTGTTGTTTCTCTGTGAGTATTAAATACATTTCTGTCTCTTCACTGTTTTAGAGAGTGATTTACCTCATTCAAGCAAACCAACCTATCTGACATGTCAGATTGTCATACTGTGTGTTATCTTCCATTTATTATTCATCACATATTCATCAAACAATCTGACAAACTTCCTCAAACTTATATCATACAGTATGCCAGGGGGGGTTGAATGTCCCACATAGGTTTCTCCCACCTGCCCATGTCATGTGACTTGGGGGGACACCACAGCTGTTACCTCCCATGAGGGGGATGGAGAGGAAGAGATCTTGGGTGGGTGTGGGAGTTGAATGCAGCTCATTTTTCTAGGATACAGCAGAAAGATCTATATACATACAGTACATTATATACAAACTTTGTATGAAGTTTGGTGTTATTGCCATTTATTTTACAATAATTATAGGTCTTATATGTATAATTCAGTAGTGGGGATGACCTAGAGTGAGGGTGACAGTTTAGTGATAAAGTGCTGCAGAAAAATACCATCAAAACTAAAATTTGTAGCTCTGTACTGCAGTTTTTCCTTTATTAGGGCCCGAGCACCTAGCGGTTCACTCACACTCTCAATTCAAATATATGAGTATTTTTCTGTGTCCAGCTGCAGTTACTTATTGTCTCTACACACCTGACAGTACACATGTCAATCAAACTTTGACCAGGTCATGTGGGTCAAAAGTCTTTACTTTTCTAAAAATAGACTTGATGAAAATTAGGAAATTAATTTGTTTTACACACAAACTCATCAAGAGTTTTCAATTTACTAATTAAAATTCAAGTGAATGGGCCCAAAACTTGTCTCATGTCTCATCCTGCAGAAAATTCTCACACTGTTGAGATTTGATGTTTTGCCATGACAGAGGAAGTTGCTATAACTTTATTGTAAATGCTCCAGTCTGCACCAGACTTTACATGTTTAATAAGAGTCCCGGCCTGAACACGTCTACATGACAATATTCCATCAGTGATGCAAACTGGCTGAATAGCGCCCCCTACGAAATTTCAGTAAAGCAGCCCCAGCAGCAGGCAAAACAGTGAACAAAGGAAGTGATGTTTATCTCCTTCTTGCCCTGTCTCAAAAAACAGCCTGTGCCTGAAGACATCTACATGTCCGTGACAGAAGCCCTTCGATTGCGCCGCAGCCTGACGTGCGCGGAGTCGCAAAGACCCATTCATTGCTGCTTGCACCTTTAATTCTCATTGTACTTACATCTTACAGCACAGATACAATGCAATACATATGCTACATTTATGATTTTCCAATGTTTCTGGTAGGTGATGTTTGGACTCAAGAGCAAGACTCAGCAACAAGACAAATAAAAAGTTTAAAAAGTTTTTGATTGAAGGCAGAGGTTGGGAACAAGTCAGCAGTCAGCAGAATCCAAAAGGGAAGCAGGCAGAGACTTAAACACATTGTGTTTAAGTCTCTGATCCTTACTACAAATCGGGCTGTGGACTAGTGTTTGTGGAGATGGCAAGTCCTTCATGTTGAAAATATTCTGTGATTTTAACAGGGAGAAATGAAGACGAAGGAGGACCTGTTGAACACTCTGGAGGATTTGAAAGACGAGGAATTCAAGAAATTCAAATGGTTTTTGGAGCAGCCTGATATCCTGGAAGACCATCAAGCCATCAAAGCATCCCGGCTGGAGAAGGCAGAGAGACGGGACACTGTGGATCTGATGGTGCAGACCTACCAACTTCCTGGAGCTGCGAAGGTGACCAAGAAGCTTTTAAAGAAGATCAACAGGAATGATCTGCTGCAGAGTTTATCAGACAGCAGCTCAGGACCAGAAGGTCAGTCACAGGAAGACAGAAACTGCAACAATCTTATGCAAACAAGATATTAACTTGTTCACACAAAATGCCATCTGTCACATCCAGACTGTGGAGGTCAGACAGCATGTTACGTTCATGTTATTTATTTGTTTTAATACTGAAGAACTTCCACATTAACCCTCCACAAGCACCTCTGAAAATTGTTATAACATTATACACAACCTGATATTTATTGATCTATTTGTTAAGCCTGACATTCTGTTACACAACTAAAGCAGCCATGAACATAAACACACAGACTGAGCTGTCTTTCTTTAAACCAGAAGAGTTTTCTTTCCTTCCTCTGTGCAAAAACATCCATGTTATCTAAATCCAAGGTTCAGGTCCTATTCATTTTACATGTGACAGTTTTTTTTTCTTGGTCATTTTGGTTTTCTGTTCATTACTTTTATGTCTCAATTTTTTAAAAAGGACTTTCTCTATCAGTTTGAGTGGTCATTTATTATTTTAAAACTCACTGGAGATAAAAAAAAAAAATAGTTTGTTGTGCACAATAAACCTCTGGAGCTGTTCTGTAAGACTGACTAGACATGTGTCTGCGTGCTCTGCTCTATTTTAGACCACAAGACACATGAGTTTGTTCCTCTGAAAGAAGAATATGAAGGAAAGAAGGCAGAGGCTGAAATTCAGCAGATGATCCAGAAGAGACGACTGAAGATTCAACAGATCAAACACTCAGTCGACCTCAGTAAGGAAGCTGCAGACAGAGAGATAGCAGAAGGAGTTCAGGTCTTCATCGCTCTGAGGGAGTCTGTTGAGAGAAGCCTGAATGAGCTCATTGAGACGATTGAAGAGAAGCAAACAACGACAGAGAAACAGGCTGAAGACTTCATCAAAGAGCTGAAACAGGAAATCTCTGAGCTGATGAAGAGAAGCTCTGAGGTGAAGCAGCTCTCACGCTCTGAAGACCACCTCCAGCTCCTCCAAAACTTCCCGTCCCTGAAAGCTGCTCCACCCACCAAGGACTGGACAAAGGTCAGCGTTCGTCCATCATATGAGGGGACTGTGACTCAGCTGGGGAAGCTCAGTAAAGAGATGAAGAAGCTGCTCGCTCAGGCTGAGCTGAAGAGGGTCCAGCAGTATGCAGTGGATGTGACTCTTGATCCTGACACAGCAAATTCCTGGCTCATCCTGTCTGATGATGGGAAACAAGTAAATTACGGTGACGTGTGGAAGAATCTCCCAGACAACCCAGAGAGATTTAGGTGTTATGCTGATGTTTTAGGAAAGCAGAGTTTCTCTTCAGGCAGATTTTACTTTGAGGTTCAGGTTAAAGGGAAGACTGAATGGGATTTAGGAGTGGTCAGAGAGTCCATCAACAGGAAGGGAAAAATCACACTGAGACCTCAGGATGGTTACTGGACTATAGTGCTGAAAAATGGAAATGAGTACAGTGCTTGTAATGACCCTTCAGTCAGTCTCTCTCTGCAGTCTCAGCCTCAGAAGGTGGGGGTGTTTGTGGATTATGAGGAGGGTCTGGTCTCCTTTTATGACGTAGATGCTGCAGCTCTTATCTACTCCTTTACTGGCTGCTCCTTCACTGAGAAACTCTACCCATTCTTCAGTCCCTGTTCTAATGATGGTGGTAAAAACTCCGCCCCTCTGATCATCTGTCCTGTCAATCAAACTGCCTGATCTATTTTTTAATGATCAACAACTTATTAAGCAGTTTCAACAATTCATAAACTTAATCAGTTAATCTTTGCATTTCACACCCACTATGTAAATATATAGAGGAAGTATTCTTACCAGTTAAAGATTTACATATTCAATGTTAATGTACCATATGAACTTGATTTAATCAGGATATGATTAATATGATTCCTTCCTTCCATTCCTTTATGATTTATTATAGCATTGTTTTATGTTGTGATTTTTTCTGTTTTTACCCTTTACTTGTCTCTTTTTACTGCTTCAATTTCCCCAAACTATTGATTCATTAAACTCTTCATCCCTGATTATGGAAATTAATCTACAGTGATGTAAAATATATCAAGACTTTTTTTTTCATTAGATGTAATGATGCAGCCATAACAGTCATGATGTCCTGCGGTTGAATATTTCACTGTGTGTCATTTAGCTTCAAGGTTAGAACATGAACATAGAGAGTAGAGTATGTGTCTCTGTTATAAAGGATGGAGTTATTAAAGTGAAAATAGATGTTTACTGGTATCTGTTATACTTAGTGATGTAGAGATAAGTTAATATTACTGTTAGTATGTAAATTACTGGTCTATGGATGCAATTGTACTGATATACAATTATTTTAGTGTCTTTAAGTTTTAAGTTTGGTTTGTAAGTTACTTGGCTGTGGGTATAATTCTATTGATCTCTATCAATATTAATAGTGATAGTGACTTTTTTCACCTTTAATTATGATAACAGACACATTTTGATGTGAGTCATTAAACCATTTTACAGCTGAACAGGGTCAGTATCAGTAAACAACCATGTTCCTTCACAACAAATGAATACAGATATTTATTTGGTAAATGAGAGAGAATGGTCTACTCAAGTGAAATTAACATATTTTATTTGAAGTATACTAACATGCTGATGTATTAATACATTTCTACATCATGTAGAAATTGTTGATAATCCAACAATTCAAGCTTCATTAAACTTTTAAAAAGAAGCGTCTTGTTGTGTGTTTTTTGCTCAGTCTTGTCTTTAGATCCAGCCTCTTGATTGGTTATCCACCTTGGTTGTCTGAGCTGCAGGAGGATGCAGCAACACTCTGAGAAAGACATCTGGATGTTTGTTTCTTAACATGACAGAAGAAAGAAACTATTGACTCAAGTAATGAAGCAACATCACATCTCAGCAGACTTCTTTTCTGACTGTAAAATAATCTTTAAATATCGTTTTGTGTCAGCTGTCAAATAGCAGCTCTTTATGCTAAAAACACCTGAAAATGAACACATCCTGTTGGTGAAATAATATTCAGCTCCAGCCTGTTTTCATATCATTCTATATTATTAATTTTATTTTTATTATTTTTATTTTTATTTGCTAGAGTTGAAATGTTGTAAGAAATATTTGTAAAATCCTGTGAGAGTTGTTGCTAACTCAAAAATATGATTTCATTATATTGAATTGTAATTGATCAACTTGTTTTTCAAAATCTGTATTGATTATATTCTTTCACATTTTCTACTATTTTACTTTTGATGTTTTTGTGTTTTGATTCTCATTATTTTATTTTTGATGTTTCATGTAAAGCACTTTGAATGGCTGGTCTGTGTTTGAATACATTAATTACCAGATAACTTTGGTTTAAAAGGTTTTCTAACAAGTTCGTGACAGGTTGTTTTAAACATGTGACTTAGTCCAGCATTGAGTCCTCAACTTCATTCCTAAAAGACAGAAAATGTTGATGTATGTCAGAGACTAAAACAGATGCTGTAAAGTGAATGAAAAGACATTTTGTGGTGAATGAAACTACTCTGCTATACAGTATCACTGCAGTTAAATCATGTGCAGAAGAAGAAACTGTTTGGGGAGGTGTTTTATTTTATTATCAGTTGTTTTATTATTATTATTCCTCTTAAGGTCACTGAGGTTTGGACAAGTTGTATGTGTTTCCCCCTCTGTGTCCAGCAGAGGTCAGTATAACAGCACACATCAGAGAGGACAGTTGGTTAAAGGCAGAGACAGAATGCACACACCTCTCAACTTCCTTATATGATTCAGCATGAAAAGGTTGAAACATTACAGGACAAACAGTGAGCTGAACTTTGGACTGACAGAGGACCGAGCTGCAGAGGACCTGATCTGTTTTTGTGAAAACTGTTCTGTGAACTGCAATAAAATAACACTGCTGAAAAAAGAAGATAACAGAAGTGAAATGTTTCCCTGTTGATTAAACTCATTTGTGCCAGAGTTATGTAACTATAATCATGTCCAAACCTGAAGGAGGAAACAAAACCTCCCAAACCACACTGGATTATGGAGATATCCTGTACGCTGCTGCTGCTGCCACTGAAAACTCTAGATGTTTCCTACCACAGTGTCATTAGGTTCATTACAGCAGACAGTTATCGCACTCATCACTGTGAGTTATATGAAAAGGTCAGAGGTCATAACCAGCAGATCCATGTCTTCAGTCATAGGGCCTTGGTATAAACTGCAGAGTTATTTAACATCTTTAGTTGAGCTCAGAGCTGATAACCATGACACCAGATCACAGTGCAGGTTGACTTTAAAAGTTCCTCATACAAACTCTGAACTGGAGCAGACTGGTTTCCACTAACACCTCACCACTGGAAGGAACTGGAACACCGCTTAAAGTTAGAACCATTTGTTCTTCTGAGGGACTTAAAGTTTTAGTAGCTGCTATTCTTCAGGATGTTTCTGATTGTTTGAAGGTGTGTGTCTGAGTGTGTGTGATGATTGTTTTGTGATTATGATGTGAATGAACCGTTTTATTGTGATTCTCCTGTGTATATGTAACCTGTTCTCATGTCTTGCTTGCAAGAAAAATCTTGATTTCCATGAAATTTCCTGAATAAACAATGCTTGATTAAAAAAAAAGTGTGACTGGTTAGACCCCAGGAAGACTAGCAACCACGTCAGCTAATATGGATCCTCTTAACAATAAACAATAAACTGGTCTCATGGTTACAGAGTAAATTAGGGTTTTGATGGTGTCCTGTTAAAAAGTCTAAAACATAACATGTACAGTAACTCCGTTTGCATACTGTAGGTCAACAACCAGCCTCTCTGCTTTCACATTAACCAGTCAAAAACAGATTTATTCATTTATTTTTTAATTAAAATCAGTGGTGTCCATGTCAGACTTTCACAGGCTTCTCTATATATTATTAGGCTGGATTAAGTTATTGTTATAAAAATATAAACATTTAATAATACTGAAGGGTGTTTTTTTCTAATAATTGATTATGGCCTTAAGATAATTAATTATGAAAAATATTTATTTAAATTGATATATGTACACAAAGTTTTATTACATTTATATTTAGTTTAATAGGTCACTGTAACCTACAGAAGAGTCATTACACATGTTATTATATTCAGTGCTGTAAATAGGACATAATGTGTCTTCTGATGAGTTTGTCAGGTACAAGGTTAAAACACACTGTGTGTACGTCAGGCTTAAAAATTTGTCTCAATGTAAAACAATGAACACTGTACTGTAGTGATCATGCACCATTTATGTAGGGCATTTAGATTAAATTTACATGAAATTAAGTCCAACCTTGGGGCACCACCCTGGAAGACAGGGAAAAGGCAGCCAATGGATTGATTCAGTCCCATTAACTATACTAAGATATCAATTTGGAACTATGATTAATAATTAATTTTCATACAACCCAAATAACCATATCAATAGCTAGTAGAGGTTGAAGGATTTTGGAGAGCAGAGGTTGGCAGTATTAACTCTCGAGCAACATTAAATAGAAAGCGTGTATTCCAAAAGCATTTATTTAAAAGAAGATAAAAGGTAAAAATACACCATATGTAATTTGATTAAATGTACTTAAAGTATCAAAGAGAGCAAAAAACACACAATATGTAATCTAGCTAAAAGACTAAAACAGATGCTGTAAAGTGAATGAAAACACATTTAGTAGTGAATGAAACTACTCTTAACTGTTTGTGGAAGTGTTTTATCTTCTTTGTCTAAAAGTCACTGAGGTTTCAGGAAGTTGTATGTGAGGTCAGCATAAAAGCACATAAGAGAGGGAGGACAGTTTGTTACACACCTCTCAACCTCCTGATCTAATTTATAACTACAAGAAGGAAGAAATTAAAAGAGTTACATGAAAAGTTAAAATATTACAGAACAAACAGTGAGCTGAACTTTGGACAGTAATGTGTTTTTGACAGTAACTGACAGTAATTTAGCTGCAGAGCTGTAGAGGACTGTAAAGGCGCTGTTGTTTCCCTCTGATCTTAAGATATATTCTTACATGTGGGACTGAAATCATTTCGTAAGTAGTGATCAATTAGCTGCTACAGACTAACTATGAAGAAAAGAAGACAGAAGTAGAAACACATCTACCTTGAGATTAATTTGTGCCAAATATTATCACATCTAAACAATCGAGCTGGAGTACAAGATAAGGCAGAACTAGAAATACAGGACAGGTTCAACGTCAGACTCTTCAGATTAAACTGAAAGTTTGTCAGAGTGACACGAAGCTGCAGTCGAGACACGTCTCTGTGTTTCTGTCTTCAGGAAACTTAACCTGAGTTCAAAGATCTTTCTCAACAACACTGGTGAGTACAGAAGAAAACATTTACTGTGTTTCAGCAGATTTTAACACAAACCTTTACTCAGAAAGAAAAATTCATGATTTTCATTTCATAATGAGTCTTATCAAAAAGATGTTTCAGTTCTGTGCAAATCAAAATTGCTTAACTTTATATATCAGTAATCATACAATGAATAATCAATGTTGGTGATCACAGTCCAGTTTTAATCCACGAGGAGAGAGTTGAGCAGGTAACAACATACAAGTACGTAGGTATTCTAAGTTACAAATGGCTCATCAAGTGGAGTAGGTTTGTTCATGAATCAGTGAGCGTCTGTATTTTCTGCAAAGGCTCAGGGTCCATGGGGTGGATAAAAGAATTATGTTATTGTTCTACAGAGCAGCCATTGAATCTATTATTCATTATGGCATCACGACATAGTTTGGTAACCTGTCTGTTAAACTCAAATCCCAAATACCAGACAGGAAGAACACCACCTGTACAGTAGAGCTGTAGAGGATTGTGTTGTTTCCCTCTGATCCTAAGAGATATTCTTACATGTTGGACTGAAATTTACATTTTGTAAGTAGTGATCAGTTAGTGTGTGTGTATGTGTGTGTGTGTGTGTGTGTGTGTATGTGTGTGTGTGTGTGTGTGTATGTGTGTGTGTGTGTGTGTGTGTGTGTATGTGTGTGTTGGGGGGGCATTATGGATCTTATTGGGGGTAATGTGCAGGATCTTGATGTAGGGCATCTGTGCAATATTTTAGTGTAGAGAATTCTGTAGTATTTTTGGTGTGTGTGTTCTGGTGTGTATGGATCTGTGTGTGATACTGCATGTTAACTGTAGTTTGATTGTACATGTATATTGATATATTGTGTGTATGTAGAGAGGCTGTGTGCTGCTATGTCACCTGTTTTCTCTTGAATGCTTGAGACCAATTCCTCCAAAGGGAGATAATAGGGGCTAATCTTATCTCTTATCTTATCCTACAACTTTTGTAAATAAAACATTTTTCCATGTAAGATGGGTGTTGTCTCTTAAAGATTCTTAATATTTTTCTATTTTCAAGTTTTGTTTCCGCCTTGATGATGCCTGGCATCATTCTTGCAGTCATACTTGATATTTATCAGCAACTTTATGAATCATTCATCAGTCTGTCCACAAATGTAATATTTTTGATATTGTCTTCAATTCTGACACCCAATCCATCAAATGCATGACCCGTTCTCGCACTCCATCCGATCAACCATAACATCTGAAATCCTCTTCCTGCTGCCTTGATATTCTGCCTACAGGCTTTTTCAAAATTGTTTCAAACTGCATGGCCTCAGATCTTCTTCAGATTGTCAACACATCTCTTCTCTCGGGTGTCTTCCCACAGGCCCTGAAAACTGCCGTCATCAAGCCACTCTTAAAAAAAGAACAATCTAGACTCATCACTAATGAGCAACTATAGGCCCACATCAAACCTCTTATTTTTAAGCAAGATCATTGAAAAAGCTGTTTTTCAACAGCTGAAGAACTTTATGGTACTAAACAACTGTTTTGATGTCTTCCAGTCAGGATTTCGACCACACCACAGCACTGAGACTGCTCTTGTTAAGGTCTTCAATGACATACACTTAAACATTGACAGTGGCAGAATTATAGTATTAGTATTACTGGATCTCAGTGCCGCACTTGACACGGTCGACCACAACATATTACTAGACAGACTGGAAAACTGGGTGGAACTTTTTGGCGCAGTATTAAACTGGTTTGAATCCTACTCAAAGGACAGATACTACTTTGTGTCTATAGGTAATCACACATCTGAGCGGACAAAAATGACATGCGGAGTTCCCCAAGACTCCATTCTGGGGCCTCTTCTGTTCAACATCTACATGCTCCCACTGGCTCAGATTATGGGAAACAACAAAATATGCTACCACAGTTATGCGGATGACACACAAATTTACATAACCATATCACCAGGGGACTATGGTCCAATACAAGCACTGCGTAAGTGCATTGAACAAATCAACGACTGCCAGAATTTTCTTCAATTAAACAAAGAAAAAACTGAAGTAATTGTTTTTGGAGCCGAGGAAGAACGATTAAAAGTCAGCACTCAGTTTCAATTGACAATATTAAAAACTACAAACCATGTCAGAAATCTTGGTGTAGTCATGGACTCAGACTTGAATTTCAACAGCCACATTAAGACAATGACAAAGTCAGCCTACTATCACCTGAAGAATATATCAAGAATTAAAGGACTTATGTCTCATTTGGAAAAACTTGTCCATGAATTTATCTTCAGTAGACTTGACTACTGAAATGCTGTCTTCACAGGTCTCCCTAAAGAATTGATCAGACAGCTGCAGCTGATTCAGACGCTGCTGCTCGAGTCCTCACTAAGACCAAGAAAGTGGATCATATAACTTCAGTTCTCAGATCTTTACAGTTCTCAGTTCTCAGATCTTCCTGTCTGTCAAATAATTGATTTTGAAATACTGCTGTTGGTTTATAAAGCTCTGAATGGTTTAGGGCCGAAATACATCTCTGATCTGCTGCTACATTATGAACCATCCAGATCTCTCAGGTGGTCTGGATCAGGTCTGCTTTCTGTCTCCAGAGTAAAAACTAAACATGGAGAAGCAGCGTTCAGTTTTTATGCTCCACATATCTGAACAAACTCCCAGAAAACTGCAGGTCTGCTGCAACTCTCAGTTCTTTTGAATCACAGCTGAAGACTTTTCTGTTTGCCATTGCCTTTTATTAAACCAAATATGAGGGCTAATATTTTATACTGCAAAGTAACTTTTATTCTCTTGTTTTATCTGTCTTAGGGTTAGGGTTAGGGTTGTCCAGTTCTTCATACCTGACACTCATTCTTGGATGTCTGCCATTGTAATGGTCACTGAATCTTGTTCTGGGAGATTGCTGTGGTCTGCTCTTAGATCCACTAGCCACTGAGCATTGGTGTTATGTGATGCCTCCTTTTCCCATATGCTCTTCCAGTATTGTTCATTCTCAGCCCTGGGAGGATCTGTTCTTGTGTTATTACCTTGCCACTGAGAGTACAATTTGGATGGTTCGGTGGAGAACATCCTATTTACTCCTGGCTTCTGCTTCTCCTGTGTATCTCTTCAGGTGGGTAGCCAGAGCTGTGAGCCTTTGTTTGGCAGTCTCCAGTGCCTCAGGTATAGACAGCTTGTTGTACTCCCTAGGTATCACAGTCCTTTTGTCCCCAAACCTTTCTGTAGCTCTGAGAGTTGACTAACTTCTCTCCGTGTTGCCTTGATCTTGGCCTCCAGCCTCCTTCTCCATGGGGGGTAATGCTCTTTGTGGCTTATGGTGTTCATCTTGTGGCCAAGCATCTCTAGGATCACTGTTGCTGTGGTGTATATCAGCTGATTGGTCTCAGTTACGGTCTTAGTAGGGATAGTACGTAGCGCTGCATTCACATCCTCTAGCAGACTTTCAGAGGGTACTTGGGTTTACATTCTTAGGTCAGATGCCCTTGTGTTAAGGTTGTAAGGGCTTGTTGGGGCTTGGTACCCAATCTCGGAGTGTGGGGAGGATGATGATATCTCCCCTCTGATCTGTCGTCCTGGCTCCCCCTTGCCGTAGCATGTTCGTTGTACCTCACCAATCTCTAGTTGTGATAGCAGTTGGCGTTTGCGGATGTTGGAACACTGAGCTAGTAGTTGTTTCTTTGTCAGCTTAGATGTTGGGTTTCGAAGCACAACCTCTACATGTAGCCCCTCTCATCGGGAGTTACTTGTATAGTAGCATTCCAACAGATCCCTATTCTCTGCTCTGCTCCCTCTATGTCTTGTTCCAGTAGCCCATTTCTCATCAGGGTGTCCTGGTTCCCCAACACCTGACGCCGACCTTGTTGACACGAGCAACGTCCGAGCCGGTATAACTCTTCAATTTGCGGGTTCACTTATACTGAGGTAGGCCAGCAGCATCAAGGACCTTGCCTAAGGGTCCACACTGGATATGTGTTTCCACGCCCTGCGCCAAAGTGAGCAGTGTTAACCACTGAGCTATCCAGCTACATCGAGGGGCATATATATATGTACATACATATATATATAAAAACTGCAGCTAATATTGGTCCTGGTTGGATGGTTTAAACTAGACTCACTGTATAAGGGTGTAGAGGAAGAGTTGACATTACATGTGCATTTCTTCATCACTTACATAACTATATAATTAATGGTGAAAAATATTTTTAAACTGATATGTGTACACAAAGTTGTGTCACATTCATATTTAGTTTAATTGATCACTGTAACCTACAGTAGAGTCAATACATCCTTTATGATACACAATGAACTCACACTAAACAGTTTTCCATATAAGGGCACAAAAGAAGCGATCCGTGATCACACCAATCAACGAATGTTGACAGACATGAAGAGTTCAAACCAACCGTTACTCTGGACTGAAACATTTTCAACCATATTTGTTTCAGACTCTCCAGCTTTTCTTTTCCGTTTCACACAGGTGAAAATGTTTTAATGCAGAAGCACAAATAATATAGCACCAGATATCGATTCCACTTACTCAACTTATTCATCAGCCCAGCAGCTCACTTGTGTCCTGATCAGGTCTGTGTAGAAAAAGAGGTTTATATTGATACTATTGAGGGTAACGACCTGCTTCAATTATCACTCCCTCAGGGTTTTACAATGTTTTTGTGATTCATTACAAAAATGCTTGATTTTGCTGCAGATTTTCTAAAAAAAAAGATACAGCAATACAGTTTGTGTTGTTTTATATGCTTTCTTTGTGGTAAAATTGCAGAAATATGGAAATATTGCAAGCAAATTAAAATAACGCAATTTAAAAAATATACTACCAATGAAGAGTCATAGTGTATGTAATGACTTCCTTCGATGAAAAGCATATTGCATATCACAGAAACAACTAGATTTCAGTGTTAATTTTTAAACTGATTTAACATGTCATTATTTTCTGTACTGTTTGTAAATTACATGTGCAATACATTTTTATTATTGACCCATAAAAATACAAACATAGAAAAAAAAATTCTGACAATAAATTAACAAACAACTAAAATTTCTGACCCCAACCCCCAAAACCAATTTATAAATCTGAACCAAGCCTTTACCCCTCAAACAATATCATAGAGTCATAAACATTATTACTGTCCTTTAATTCTCACTGTACTTACATCTAACAGCACAGGTAGCATGCTATGCTAATACTGTAGAGCAGCACTGACAGAAAAAGACAACAATTATTAACTCAAGTCAAAAAATAAAATAAAATAGGGAATAGCGAAAATCTGGCTGTAGACTAGTGTTTGTGGAAATGGCAAGTCCTTCATGTTGAAAATATTCTGCCATGTTTACAGGGAAAATGATGAAGGAGGAGGACCTGGTGAAAACTCTGGAGGATTTGATTGAGAAGGAATTTGAGGAATTCAAGTGGTTCCTACAGGATGAATGTCTGGAAGGCCACCAAGCCATCAAAGCATCCCAGCTGGAGAAGGCAGAGAGACGGGACACCGTGGATCTGATGGTGCAGACCTACCAACTTCCTGGAGCTGTGGAGGTGACCAAGAAGCTTTTAAAGAAGATCAACAGGAATGATCTGCTGCAGAGTTTATCAGACAGCAGCTCAGGACCAGAAGGTCAGTCACAGGAAGACAGAAACTGCAACAATCTTATACAAACAAGATATTAACTTGTTCACACAAGATGCCATCTGTCACATCCAGACTGTGGAGGTCAGACAGAAACGCTACGTTCATGTTATTTATTTGTTTTAATACTGAAGAACTTCCACATTCACACAGACGACCTTCATCTGTCTGCCATGATTAACACAAACATCTCTTCTTTCACTGTCAGTGGAAAAGTCTTCACTTCCACTCTGATATAGTAATTATCAATTCAAAATCAGCTTTATTGACACAAATGCCGTTACAGTATTGTCATAGCTAAATTGCATATTATTATATTTTATTGATTGTTAATTATCTCTCTCTCAGTGGATGTCAGTGACAATGAGGAGGCTTCAGAGAACAGAGGACCTTCCTCCTCTCAGACTCATCCTCTTCCTGAACTTTCCACTGACTCATGCTATTTCAATGCAGGGTTACTAAATTTCAAAATTATGTCTCTCTGTTTCTCTTTGTGTCAGATGATATTTATAATGATGAGGAGGCTTCAGAGAACAGAAGACTTTCCTCCTTTCAGCTTCTGACCGACAGCAGTCAGAGGGAAGGTAAAGCTGCTCAAAGCTGCACATGCTCAGTGGCGTTTGCCTTACACAGAACTACTCTCTGGAGACTGAAAACCTGATCGCTGTTATTAGTCTTTGGATCCATTTCTAAACAAACTAACATGACCAAACTCTTCATGATGAAGGAACATGTCACCCAGTGCAGCTGTGTGGCTCACTGATGTGTTTTTAATAGTTTCTGGAGCAACAACGGAGGAATAAGATATATCAGGCTTTGATACACACACAATACTTGTTAGTAGATCAGTTCATTGATGGTTTGGATCCAAACATGAGATTTGTTGATGATAAGAAAAATACAAAAAAATCACCAGACATATCCTTTATGTCTTAAAAACATTCTGGTATGGGTCATGTTCACTTTGCACCCTGCAATTGGCTGTAGAGATTTTCAATACAAAGCCAGAATTGTTCTGCACCATATAAAACTTAATTATGACTGACAGCTGCCAAGCACCTCTGAAAATTGTTATAACATTATACACAACCTGATATTTATTGATCTATTTGTTAAGCCTGACATTCTGTTACACAACTAAACCAGCCATGAACATAAACACACAGATTGAGCTGTCTTTCTTAAAACCAGCTGAGTTTTCTTTCCTTCCTCTCCACAAAAACATCCATGTTATCTACATCAAAGGTTCAGGTCCTATTCATTTTACATCTGATAGTTTTTATTTTCTTGGTCATTTTGATCTGATCTGAGTGGTCAGTTATTATTTTAAAACTCACTGGAGATAAAAAAAAATCAGTTGTTGTGCACTAAAGCACAAAACAGAAAAGAACAGCTTAATCATTCTCTCCTTCATGCTGCCTGCTGATCACCTGCTGTTGTTTTGTGGGAAAACAGAGGATCCTCTTCCAGTTCAGTCTCTGAGACATAAATAATATAGATTCATTACATTGAAAATCTTTTAGATTCTAAGTCTTAGTACTTTCATTTAAGCAGTCAGACTGGAGAAGCTTGGCCACTTGGGGCCCGCCAATAATGACAAGTCTGATTTAAGTGACTCAAGTGAAGTTAACTGAAATTAAACTACAGAAGTTAATACTCAACATACAATGAATATTTCTGCAATTGAAATATTTTTTCACATTTTCACTTTTGTTCTCTGTTTGTAGATATGTCTGATGCCAGCTGTCTGCGATCTGAAGATCAGTTTCTGTGCTCCATCTGTCTGGATATGTTCACTGATCCAGTCACCACACCATGTGGACACAACTTCTGCAAAAACTGTATCAATAAACATTGGAACAGTAATGACCAGTGCCTGTGTCCAATGTGTAACGAAGTTTTCAACACAAAACCTGAGCTTCACATCAACACTTTGCTCACTGAGGTTGTTGCTCAGTTCAGACAGGAAGCCAGCAGCAGCAGCTCAGAGCAACAAGTTGCCAAACCAGGAGAAGTTCCCTGTGACGTCTGTACTGGAACCAAACTGAAGTCCTGTCTGGTGTTTCTGGGGTGTCTGGCGGCTTTCTTCTCCTGTGAGGCTCAATTCAATTCATTTCCATAGGCATGACATTTGACTTGTATTTCCAAAGCACAAATGATGATTACAAATTATGATGGTGTTAATGTAGTGGTCATAAAATAATCGTATTATTAAGGACAATAAAAGACAGCTGTTAGTCTATAAATAACAACATAAAAAACAAAAGGAGATGGCGGTGGTAAATAGAATATGTTAATTAGAAGTATATTTATAAATGTCTATGTCCTACTTGTTGTGGCAGGAAGTGACATATTTAGCAGCCAACACTGCACATTCTTCTTTTCCTCCAGAATCAGGGCTTATTTCTCCCTTTCTGTCAGACTTTGGAAGTCGGGACAACTTTTTGTCAAATTTTGGAAATAATTCCTCCCTAATATTTCTGTAGTTTTGGTTTTCTGATAGAAAGTGTAATTCTGTCTCTACAGCTCCTTCATAACAATGAAAGCAGAGTCTGTCCTCTCTGGACAGCCAGGTCTGCCTGTGTCTGGCCTTCTCTATTGCCAGACTATGATCACTCAGTCTGAACATCGTCAATGTCTTTCTCAGGTTATTATCAGTTACTGTGGTTAGATCGTCTGTCACAGTATACTGTCTGTTTAGGGCCAAATATGTTTCTAATTTGTGTTGTTAGCATGTAATATCACTCCAATAAGTGATGTCTGTTCCTTTTTCTTTAGTTATAATTTGGTTAGTTCCAACTCACCAGGAGCCTCCTGTGAAAGTTTCACATGACAAAAGACATCAGCTGATGGACCCTGTGGAGAACCTGGAAGACAGGATGTGTATGAAGCACAATAAACCTCTGGAGCTGTTCTGTAAGACCGACCAGAAAATTGTCTGCGTGCTCTGCACCTATTCTGACCACAAGACACATGATGTTGTTCCTCTGGAAGAAGAATATGAAAGACAGAAGGCAGAGCTGGGGAAGACAGAGGCTGAAATTCAGCAGATGATCCAGAAGAGACGACTGAAGATTGATGAGATCAAACATTCAGTTGACCTCAGTAAGGAAGATGCAAACAGAGAGAAAGCAGAAGGTGTTCAGGTCTTCATCGCTCTGAAGGAGTCTGTTGAGAGAAGCCTGAATGAGCTCATTGAGACGATTGAAGAGAAGCAAAGAACGACAGAGAAACAGGCTGAAGACTTCATCAAAGAGCTGGAACAGGAAATCTCTGATCTGATGAAGAGAAGCTCTGAGGTGGAGCAGCTCTCACGCTCTGAAGACCACCTCCACCTCCTCCAAAACTTCCCGTCCCTGAAAGCTGCTCCACCCACCAAAGACTGGACAGAGGTCAGCGTCCGTCCACCATCATATGAGGGGACTGTGGTGAAAGCTGTGGCTCAGCTGGAGGAGACGCTCAGTAAAGAGATGAAGAAGCTGCTTGAGGCTGAGCTGAAGAGGGTCCAGCAGTATGCAGTGGATGTGACTCTTGATCCTGATACAGCACATCCTCATCTCATCCTGTCTGATGATGAGAAACAAGTAAATCATGGTGATGTGGAGAAGAATCTCCCAGACAACTCAGAGAGATTTTCTCTTTGTTCCTGTGTTTTAGGAAAGCAGAGTTTCTCTTCAGGCAGATTTTACTTTGAGGTTCAGGTTAAAGGGAAGACTGACTGGACTTTAGGAGTGGCCAGAGAGTCCATCAATAGGAAGGGAATGATCACTCTGAGACCTCAGGATGGTTACTGGACTATAGTGTTGAGAAATGGAAATCAGTACATAGCTTGTGCTGGTCCTTCAGTCCGTCTCTCTCTGAAGTCTCAGCCTCAGAAGGTGGGGGTGTTTGTGGATTATGAGGAGGGTCTGGTCTCCTTTTATGATGTAGATGCTGCAGCTCTTATCTACTCCTTTACTGGCTGCTCCTTCACTGAGAAACTCTACCCATACTTCTATCCTGGTCTTAATGATGGTGGTAAAAACTCCGCCCCTCTGATCATCTGTCCTGTCAATCAAACTGCCTAAACTATTTTTTTATGATCAGCAATTTATTAAGCTATGAAGCATTGCCAGTAATGTACATCAATACTTATTATTATAAATATGTACATATTGAGTCCACTGTCTAAACATACACCAGACGAAGTATTTACTGTATACTACAGTACTAACACAGTAGTCAATACTTACATGGCAAAGGATTAGCGACATGAAAACATACCAAACAATGATTAACTGATACATTTTTAAAAGATTCACTGTCATTCATGTTAACAAATGTACATATTCAGTGGTAATATACAGTATAAACCTGATTTAATCAAGATATAATTAATGTGTTCATTCCTTTATGATTTATTATATCATTTGTTGTTGTTTTTTGATGGATTTTTACCTTTTACTTGTCTTTTTACTGCTTCAATATCCTCCCAATATTCATCCATTAATCTCTTCAGTGGTGATGGATCCATCATGAGAAACACGTGAAGAGAAACTCTGTTCAAACCAACAGAGCTTTAAAATCTAGTGAACATCCCAAAGTTTACAAAGATACCAAATCTGTATCAAGACTGAATTTTAGGGAAATGTATCTACAGTGATGTAAAATATATCAAGATTTATTTCATTAGACGTAATGATGCAGCCATAACAGTCATGATGTCCTGAGGTTGAATATTTCACTGTGTGTCATTTAGCTTCAAGGTTTGAACATGAACAGGAAGAGTAGAGTATGTGTCTCTGTTATAAAGGGTGAAAATATGTTCTCTTTACAATTTTGAGGCTACTTAGACATTTTTAGGGGCTTACGAGGTTTTACAATCAAATGTAACATAACTGCTGTCTGTAAGTATCAATGAGAAGCAAAGAATCACTGAAACATGTTGACATGTTGTTCTATAAAGTGTGATGATTGTAAATGTAAAACCAGACTTGTGTAGTTTGTGTTCCTCACAGTAAGAACATTTACACAAATAAATGAATCCGCAACAATTTTGATAATTGATTAATCGTTTTAATAATTTTTGAAAGCCCTAATACATAAAAACATGCTGCATTAAATTAAAGTGGAGATCCCAAAGTGTCCAAAGATACCACATTTGTCAAGCTGAAATGATCATTTAAAAATATTTCTGTTTGATGTAACAATGCAGCTGTAAAAATGTATAATATGCTTTTATTGTAAAGTGAGGGTTATCTGAAAGTAATATGAGTCAATCAAATGAAGTGGATATCTTCTAATAATAATCATTCCTCCTGTTCATACTGACCATTAGAAGAACCCTTCATAATGGAAGTGATGGAGGACAAAATCCACAGTCCTCCTTCTGTGCAAAAAATGTATTTAAAAGTTTATCTGAAGCTAATATGAAGCTTCAGCGTCCAAATGAGTCAAATCAAGTAGATATCTTTCAACATTACAGTCTTTTTAGTGCCAAAGTCCCTCTTTTTGTTACTATACTTCCACCTGCAGCTCAACAGGGAAACACTGTCCGAGGAAACACAAAGAGGGAATTTGATGCCAAAAAGACTGTAAATGTGTCAGATATCCACTTGATATGACTAACTCAGACTGCTGAAGCCTCATATAAGCTTCACATCTACTTTTAAATGTATTGAAAGCACATTTGAAGGATCTTTTAATATCCAGTATGAACAGGAGGAATGATTACAGCGAGGAAAACCTCTTTCATATGGACACCTGACTGATGTTTTAAGACACACTTGAAAAATTGTGAACCTGCCCTTTAAGACCAATAATTTGTGTAAGATTTTATAATAGAATGTTTCATTTTGTTTTGTTTTTTAAATCCTTTATTTAAACAGGTAGTTTCATTAAGATCAGGATGTCTTTGTCAAGAGAGACCCGTGTACAAGAATAAACAGTTTTCTGGATTATTATTTCACTCATTGCTGCGGTTTCTGGACTCTTGGTTAATGTTTGCTGGTTTACTCTTTCCTGTGAGTTCATGAGAATGTGAGTACTCAGTTATTATTCTGTTATTGCAATTAGCGTTGTAGTAGTGATATGTTAATGTACTTTCATGTATAGTGACTTTCCAGTGAATTCAGAGATATCTTGTGTCCAGCAGTTAAACTTCTGAAATGAAATATATTTGCATTTTCATTGGTTCTGGATTTGTAATGAGGGAGGAGGAGCAGATGTCATTTTAAGGATTTTATCAAGATAACTGAACTTTTTTTGTGGAAAAAACCATATCAGACACAAACTGTTATTAAGAGCAGAGTATTTTATAAATGTTAAAACATGTCTGGAGAAGATCTGCAGAGAAAACGATTCTTAGGCCTTGCTGTACTTTTACTTTGAAACTTGTATTCTCTTTTCTATTTGGCAAAACTGCTGCTGAAATTATTTTGAAATTATTCTTAGCCGGAAACTGAATGTGTTTATTGTGCTAGTGTTGACAGCGTGGATGATGCTGAGGAGAGAGAGCATCCTCCTCCGCGGCAGGTCTCCTCTCCGGCAGGCCGTGTGTTCTGGTAGATGTGATGTCAGAAAGATAATTAATATTATTACGTTATTTTATTAACGTTAGCTCAGTTTGCTGCCGGTGATCTCCCGCTTCAGGCTCCATGGTGGATTTATCAGAAAGTGCTGCAGTGTCGCCCGGACACAGCAGACACGGACAGCAGGGCTCCGGTAACAACGGGAGGAAAACGTCGAAAAAGTCGCGAACGAGAAGAGGGAAACGAGGCAGGAGGAGACGGAATAAAAAGAACAACAGGAACAATAAAACGCCGCCACCGTATTTACCACCGGAGGTAGCTACCGGGCTTTATCCGGGGATTAACTAACAGTGCTCCGTCCTTTAACGGGCTTCGCTATTGGTTTACCCGCCGAGGTAAACCAATAGCGAAGCCCGTTAAAGGACGGAGGTCAGCCCGCTGAACTAGCCGGCTAACATTAGCTTGTCGCAGGCTAATTGCTGCTACAGTTTATTCACAACAAACCAATAAAACACCAATAACATGGCATTAAAACACTGTTGTTGTGAGTCAGACTCCATATTGGACCTCAAAGCCTCAGTGTCTGCTTCTCTCCAGTCTGGTGAAAACATCTCGCCAAACTGCACTCAAATATCTGCCAAATTAAACAAACTCACCTGGTTGGTAAAGATACAAACACCACAGAAGAAGACTAAATATGTCCTCTTAAACAACAATAACCAAGTAATAATTCGGCATTAGTAGTAGTAATTTATTTCTGTCCTTAATAACATAACTTTTCAAAAAGAATGCAGATACAAATAAATAACAATAAGGCATTAAACTAAAAGGAAAACAACAAAATATATTAACCTTCCCTTTTTACATTCTAATAGGCCACCCTTTCACTACCAGGTTTAGGCTGAACTAAAACAAAACAAACAAAAACAAAGGGTATAATTATTTCATACACAATAATGATCAACACCTTATATTTGCTTTACCTTTATTTGCTTACATCTTTCAGAATAGTTTAACACTTTCTGCTACTGCTGACACTCAATAAGAAATCAGTAATAAGAGACGGGAAGCAGTTGTATAAACAGATAATTAACTGTGTGCCTAATTAAAAAGTAAGAACAGTCAGAGTCTAGTATTTCTGTAGAAAATAACCCAGTTTTTATCAAAGAAGTCTTAATTTATGATAATATTTAATGTTAGAAATGCACAGTGTGCAGCGGGTATTGTTTAAAAAATGACAATACCAGCACCAATACCAGTACCCTTAGAGTGATACCAATATAGTATTTAATTCTATACTTTTTTTTCTCCTTCATTCATCATGTTAATGATTCATTCAGTTGGGTAAAATGTCATCACTCCTCCTCATCCAAATGATTTTTACACAAATACATTTTGAAAGTGTTATTATTGAAATATTTATGAAATGACTACAAAACTGTACAATGAAGTATCATCACCACAGACTGTATTAGTTGTACCTGCTCTGCAGTAATGAGCCAATCGCTTGCAGTGATTGGCTGCGAGCAAAACAATACAAATAGTCATTTGTTTCTAGATCTCGGAGTGAATGCAGGTATCGTTTGAATGGAGAAGTTTCGATACTGTTTGGTTCTGGGTTATTTCAGTTGATATCTTAAAGGTATCGATACTCAGTCCTACTCACCTTCATATAAAAGTGCTGACACTCGAGTAGAATACAGTTTTATTGCAGTTTTGCAGTTAAATACTGTTCAGAGTTGAAGACAGTTTACTCAGCGTCTCTTAGATTCTACACACACAGTCAGACTTTCATTTTTCCTGATGACATTGGTTGATTTTGTGTTTTTAAAAGGCAGAAACATTTATAAACACACAGAGAACATATTAACAGTCATACTGGACTCTTAAAGTCAACCTGCTGGTGGTGAAGGTTCATGGTTTCCCTTTGAAAACGATGATAACGGCGGTGATGGAAACGGTTCGATCAATAAGAGAAATATTACAGGTTTGGATACATATTCTTCAAATTGTCCCTTTATGTTGTGAGAAGAAAAAATAGAAAAAGGAAAGAACAGAGTCAAGATAAAGTGTCCATGTAGATGTCTGACAGTCAGGTCAAGATACTCTGGATGAGAAGACACTGTGCTGTGTGTCCTGTAGTAGATCTCACCGGCCAAAAGTATGTGGACACCCAAACCAGTTGATAGTTGTGCAGATGGTCACATTTGGAAACACACCGTTGTCTATAATATCTGTATCATTAACATTTCCCTTCATCTGAACTAAGAGCCACAAACCAGGAAAAACATCCACAGAGCAAAACTAGACTGCAGTCTGTGGACGGGGGTGTCTGTGTGTTTATGTTTCCTCATCTGTCTTCTGTCTCTCTGTCTGTTTCCAGGCTGAAGAAGGAAACATTGAATATAAGGTAAATAACTCTTCATCCCCATCAGGGCTGCAACAATTAGTCGATTCATTGATTAGTTGATCAACAGAAAATGAATCTTCAATGATTCTGATCATTGATTCAACGTTTTTAATCAATTTTTAAGCCTCTCAAATACACATTTCTGCTTTTTTTCTGGTTTGATAATGATAACTTAGTTATTATTACTGTTACCTAAAGCCCAACATGTTAACGGTTATAAATGCTGCTGTGAACAGGGGGACTTATATTAAAGTGTTGCTCTTACATTCAGAGAAACTGACGTCGTGATAATAAGGTGTGTGGATGTTTAACTTCCTGTTACCGTCATGTCTTCCTCTCTGCCGTCGTCCTAGCTGAAGCTGGTCAACCCCACTCAGTATCGCTTCGAACATCTGGCCACGCAGCTGAAGTGGCGCCTGCAGGAGGGTCGCGGCGAGGCCGTCTACCAGATCGGAGTGGAAGACAACGGCCTGCTGGTCGGCCTGACCGAAGCCGACATGAAGGCCTCGCTCAGGACCTTAAAGAGGATGGCAGAGAAGTAGGTCACCTTGGTCTGATGAGGTTTGAAAGGTTTATTCAATAACTGTGAAATCATTTCAGTGCAATAGAAAATGCTCCGTCTCTGTGATGCATTCAAGGACCCTACGATGTTTAAGCCATCTGCTGTAAAGTACTACAGACACAAGCCTAGAACGTAAACTTTGCTGCTTCAAACGTTTCCAAACTTCCACTTTAAATGACTGACATGATGAAAAGGTAACTGACCAAACATGAAGCTGATGAGTTGATCAGTGTGACCTCAAGTATGAGATCGATGCAAGTGGGGCTGAAAAACAATCACTTTGAATCTTTTGGGGGAAAGGTCGGCAACTAAATGCAGTTTGTACTTAAGGGGTTAAAACATGAATAAAGGACGGGTTTGGTCCTTTATATCAGCGCTGTGGTGTCAGCTAGTCTGATGAGGTTTGGTGTCTCCGTGTGTGGACAGGGTCGGAGCTGACATCACTCTCCTCAGAGAGAGGGAGGTCGACTACGACTCCGACAGAAACACCAGAAAAATCGCAGAGGTCCTCGTTCGAAAGGTTCCAGATGACCAGCAGGTGAGATCTTGTCCTCCAGGTTCCTGGATCCTGGACTCGGTCTGCATGTTTCTGACTGGATGGAGTTTATAGATCACAGCATGATTTACAATAAATATCTACCTGAACTGCAGACAGAACCAGATCTTTCAGTCCCTTCAGGAAATTATGATTTTGTGATCACAATAATTAACTTTTCCACATAAAACGTCCAAATCAACAGATGCTTATGATTTATAACAAACAATGATGTCACAGACACACAAGCTGATGTTCAGACAGCAGAGATGAACATCATCCACCTCAAACATTAAAATGTACTCTTTGGAAATGAAACTATATTTTTAGTTGAGCTGAAAGTTGATTAATAAAGGCTTTTAAATGGAACTCAAGTACAGTATTTACTTTTCTATAGAACTTTGAGCTCATGTTCAGAAATCACATTAAAATAGCCGTGATGTAAAGGCTGTTTCTGTGATGTGCAGGATGCTTTCTGTGACTCTTCATTGGTAAAAATTAGTTTCCTTTGCTTGCAATTTTTCTCAATTCCTGCAATTTTACTGCAAAACAAGCACATCAAACACAGCGAATGAAAGATTTTTGGCCACAATAATCACAATAAAACTCTGAGACTGACCTTCATTTGAAACACTTCTAGTTTTATCACAAGCATCTTATTGTTTTTTCCATACTTGAAAAACGTAACTACGACATCACGGAGCAGTTCCTGGACCTGCGCGTGGCGGTGCTGGGGAACGTGGACTCGGGGAAGTCGACCCTGCTGGGCGTCCTGACGCAGGGCGAGCTGGACAACGGCCGAGGACGAGCGCGTCTCAACCTCTTCAGACATCTGCACGAGATCCAGACGGGACGAACCTCCAGCATCAGCTTCGAGATCCTCGGCTTCAACAGCAAAGGAGAGGTGAGAGCACCGGTGTCCAGTTTACTCTTTCTTTTAATTGATGAGAATTTGGATTTCCTGGTGTGTGACGTGTGTTTGTGCAGGTGGTGAACTACAGCGAGTCTCGGACAGCGGAGGAGATCTGTGAGAGCTCCTCCAAGATGATCACCTTCATCGACCTGGCCGGACACCACAAGTACCTGAAGACCACCATCTTCGGCCTCACCAGCTACTGCCCCGACTTCGCCATGCTGGTGGTGAGCGCCAACACGGGCATCGGTGAGCCGCAGCCGCACGCAGAGAGCAGCCGGCATTTTGGCTGCTGATCCAGCTGGACGATATTTTTATCTGGAATTAGTCCGTTGTTGTCCAGAAACTTAAAAACACGTCAGTGACATGTGTGTCACTGGATGAAATAAATATATATATATATACATATTAACATTTACAACACATAATAAAATAGACACACTTAACATTTCAAAACAAGAACGAACTATTTCAATAATCGGTTCATTCTTTTTATTCATAATTGAAGAAAAAATACAAATATTCTCTTCTTCCAGATTCTCAAAGTGAAGATGTTCTGGTTTCTTGGACTTTGAGAAACACCGATTGACATTTTATTGACCAAACAACTAATTGATTAATCAAGAAAATAATCAGCTGATCAATTGGTCATAAAAATAATGGTTAGTTTCATCTTTAAATATGATGACCTCCTCCAGTTTGTCCCTCTGTTCTTTAGCATTAAAGACTAGAATTCACTTCATCTCCATGAACGTGTCCATAAACTAATAATTCATACCATAAAGTGAATCATTTGAGCATATCGTCACTCAATCTGTTATCCTCTTAAACATGTTGAAGAGTCGTCAAGTGTTTAAGAGATAAAATCTGAATCTCTCCAAAATTATTTCACCATTTTTCTGACATTTTACAGATCAAACGAGCTCTACTATATATAAGAATATATGACATCATTTCCTGTCATGTTGAATAAAGTTTCTGACGGAAGTTTCTAATGGAAGCAGAAACATTGAACAGTGTCGTTATGATGAGAATGTGTCTTTAGAAACTAAACTTGATGAAATGTTCTGGCATCATAATAAGACGACTGTTTATTCTCAGATAGAAACAGTAAATGTATCAGTTGAAATCACAGCGTGACGGATCGTCCTGGTGACCTCATGGTTAAAGTTCATATCATATATCATATATATCACCTCCTCCTCCTCCTCCTCCTCCTCCTCTTCTTCCTCCTCTTCCTCCTCCTCCTCCTCCTCCTCTTCTTCCTCCTCTTCTTCCTCCTCTTCCTCCCCCGCTGATCCCAAACAAAAGCAAAAATGCCAAAAAATCATCTTATAAAGAAAAATCTTGACTGTTGAACTGAATCATCTCTTCTCACATTAGCAAGAATCGACTAGTACAGTAGTGTTACATCATAACTTCACTCCTCACAGATATTTGCATCATGTGACATGTGAGTGAAATCACACAGACTCTGTAGCTTTTGGTCTAAAGATTTCTTGCAGTAACGTTAATATAAAGTTCTTTGCTGGAGGTGAAATATTAACAACACCTGCGAGTCGCCACTAGAGGTCAGAAGAGGTCAGTGTTGATCAGCTGGTTGTTCTGAAGGTTTAGTTGATGATAAACATGATGTTTATTAAAGAAAAATAACATTTTAGCTTCAGATATTATATTTATTTAACAAACTCAAACCAACAATGAAGTGATCTATAACGACTACTGTGTGTGTGTGTGTGTGTGTGTGTGTGTGAGTGTGTGTGTGTGTGTGTGTGTGTGTGTGTGTGTGTGTGTGTGTGAGAAAGCCTGATTACTGTGAACACACAACACAACGTGGATTCATCTGCTGCTGGCTCCTGTTTGTTTGTGAATGTGTTTTTAAAGACAGCAGGAGGAAACTAATAACTACTTTTATTACAGATTAATCTGCAATTGTTTTTTTTATTGATTGATTAATAGTTTTTGTTCAGTTTATTATCAAATATGACAAAGAAAAGTATCAAATCATCACATGTAAGACGCTGGAACAAGAACGTTTAATATGTTTTGCTCAAAAAATGACTCAAGTGATGAATTGATTATCAAAGTAGTCGCTGATTAGTTTTCTTTCAATCGACTAATCGTTTAATCAACTAATTGTCTATACTATTGATAAGAGCTGTGATTTAAGAAGGAAAAGAGTAAAAAAGATACAATAAACCATAAAAATGTAACAAATCTGAATGTTTTTAGTGTATCGTTTACTGCTGGAGTCTGTCAGATAATAAAGTGTTTATCTTGGATGTATGAACATGCGTTCTTCTTCTCCTCCGTCCAGCCGGTACGACCCGGGAGCACCTGGGTCTGGCCATGGCGCTGAAAGTTCCCATCTTCATCGTGGTCAGTAAAGTGGACCTGTGTTCTCGCGGCACCGTGGAGCGAACCGTCCGACAGCTGGAGCGAGTCCTGAAGCAGCCGGGATGCAACAAGGTTCCCATGGTGGTGTCGAGTCCCGACGACGCCGTGACGGCCGCGCAGCAGTTCACACAGTCTGCATGGTGGGTAAAATACTACTAATATACTACTAATATACTACTAATATACTACTAATATACTACTAATATACTACTAATACTACTGTTAATACTACAGTTCACACAGTCTGCATGGTGGGTAGAATACTACTAATATACTACTAATATACTACTAATACTACTGTTAATACTACAGTTCACACTGCATCTGTTTATAGGAACATTTTTGTTTTTTATGGTCGTTGTTGTTGCGTTTCACAGCAGGAGAATTAAAGGTGTTACTTACACCGTTAATGAGGAGTCTGTTCTATTCAACAGTCCCAGTAAACCATGACAGAACAAACTGGGACCCTGAAACTGAAGCAGATTGATATAATTCAGCATCGTTCATTTCATTAATGACATCTGTGCTTCTCCTACTGAGACATGTCAGAATGTGTGGTCATAATATTAGAAACACCTGGCAGTATAATGAAGTTTCCTGTGCGTGTGTGTGTGTGTGTGTGTGTGTGTGTGTGTGTGTGTGTGTGTGTGTGTGTGTGTGTGTGTGTGTGTGTGTGCAGCATCACGCCCATCTTCACCCTGTCCAGTGTGTCTGGAGAGAGTCTGGACCTCCTGAAGGTTTTCCTCAACATCCTTCCTCCACTGAGCAACAGCAAAGAGCAGGAAGAGCTGATGCAGCAGCTCACTGAGTTCCAGGTACACACACACACACACACACACACACATAAACACACGCACGCACACACGCACGCCCAACACACACACACACACACACACACACATAAACACACGCACGCACACACGCACGCCCAACACACACACACACACACACACACACACATAAACACACGCACGCACACACGCACGCCCAACACACACACACACACACACACACACATAAACACACGCACGCACACACGCACGCCCAACACACACACACACACACACACACACACACACACACATAAACACACGCACGCACACACACATAAACACACGCACGCACACACACGCACGCACACATAAACACACACGCACGCACGCACGCACACACACACACATAAACACACGCACGCACACACATAAACACACGCACGCACACACACGCACGCACACATAAACACACACGCACGCACACACACGCACACATAAACACACGCACACACACATAAACACACGCACACACACGCACGCACACATAAACACACGCACACACACATAAACACACACGCACGCACACACACACATAAACACATGCACGCACACACACGCACACACACATAAACACATGCACGCACACACATAAACGCACGCACACACACACACACACACATAAACACATACACACACACACACACATAAACACATACACACACACACACACATAAACACATACACACACGCACGCACACACACACACACACACATAAACACACGCACGCACACACACACACACACACACACATACATAAACACATGCACACACACACACACACACATAAACACACGCACACACACGCACGCACACACATACACACACAAGCCTTCCCCTACCAGGTGTTCAGGTGATGTTGTAACACTCTGGCGGCCATGTTTGGCGTCTCCAGCTGGTTCAGTGTTTTGACTCATTCCACCATAAACCCCATAATATGCTTCTGTATGTTTATCTCCTGCAGTCTGAACACTGACCTGCTGTCAGCTGATAAAATGTCAGTCAGTTATATTTTACACTGTAATTCTCAGTTTACTGTGTGTTTCATTTGCAGACATGATGATGATCATGATCGGTTAAGTCGTTGAAAATGAAACTATAACTAATAATCTGCTTGTTTTCCATCACGTCTGTGTGTGTTTGCAGGTGGATGAGATCTACTCGGTTCCTGATGTTGGGACTGTGGTGGGAGGAACTCTGTACAGGTCAGAACGTCACAACAGATCAGAACCACAGATTTACTTAATGCTTAAACAAATCTGAAAAGCATTAAAAGTGTTTGGTATTTAATGTAGTTTACATCTTATCTCATAGTGTAGTAAGCAATCACACAGGATATCTCAAGTCAAGTATTTGCAGTTTGGGAAACATTTTCAACAAGTTTGTTCGCCAGCGGTTCTGTGTTTAGTTCTCAGAGCTGACTGACTGTGTGATGAAGGCTGGAAGGTTAAAGTAGCAGCGTTGAAGGTTTCTGTTTCGTTCTCTCTGGCGGCACCTGTGGCGATTAACGGTAATTACAGGTGTGTTTCTGGACGTCACTTCGCAGAGATCCAAACAGTGTCGCCTGTGTGACGTCAGAGCTCCTCTCAGGTGGACCCGCTGCTGCTGCTGCTGCTGCTGCTGCTGCTGCTGCTGCTGCTGCTGCTGCTGCTGCTGCTGCTGCTGCATCAACGGGACATAAACTCAGTCACCTGTGTGACTGAACAGATGTTTATTTATATGAAAATCTTCCAGATTATAACTTTAAAAAAGAAAAGTGCTAAATAATCTGTTACCTGAGAGACAACAGATACATTTTGGACTTCTGTCAGAAAGGAAACAATCTGAGATTTTCAGAATAAAGTTGAAGTATTTTCAGAATTAACTCTTAATTTTCTGAGAAAAAAAGTTGTAATATTACATAAAGATCTCACTTAATATTTACTCAAAAAAAAAAATAAGACTATTTTTGTAACATTATGACTTTTATTCTTGAAATGACATCGTTATCTCATATAGAGCTGCAACGATAAATTGATTAGTTGCCACTTGAATATTTTCTGGTTTCTTTAGTCTCTGTGACAGTAAACTGGGACAAAACAAGACATTTGATGACGTCACTTGGGGACACACTGATTTTCAGACATTTAATGGACGAAACTGAACGAGAAAATAATCGATAGATGAATCAATAGTAATCATAAATAATCATCAGCTGCAGCTCTAATCTCATAACATCACATGTTTTATTTTCTTAAATATCAAAGCTTCTGTTCAGATCTCAGATTCTCACTTCAGCTTCTTTTTTATTGATGTTAATTTGTCTTCTAAATAAACTCAAACTGTCTCTAAAGAACCAACAGACCAGTTCTCTGTAGGGTTCATCGATCTGACTTTAAGCGCAGTAAACTGCAGTAATAATGTGTATTTATGTGTTTCTGTGTTGATGTGTGTGTGTGTGTGTGTGTGTGTGTTTATAGCGGGGTGTGTCGGGAGGGCGAGCGGCTGGTGGTCGGTCCCACAGACGAGGGTCGTTTCCTGCGTCTGAAGGTTGGAAGCATCCAGAGGAACCGCTCGGCCTGCAGGGTGCTGAGAGCCGGACAGGCCGCCACGCTGGCTCTGGGGAGCTTTGACCGCTCGCTGCTACGCAAGGTCAGAGGTCACGCTACCTAAAGACAGTGATGAGACGATGGTGTGTGTGTTGATGTGTGTGTGTTGTTGATGTGTGTGTGTGTGTGTTGCAGGGGATGGTGATGGTGAGTCCTAAGATGAATCCAACCATCTGCTGTGAGTTCGAAGCCGCCATCGTCCTTCTCTTCCACGCCAAGACCTTCCGCCGGGGGTCACAGGTCACCGTTCACGTCGGCAACGTCCGGCAGACGGCAACCGTGGAGTGCCTTCACGGGAAGGTCAGTGTGTGTGTGCGTCATGTAATCAGTCCCTCCAGGAAGTTCAAGAAATCTCTCTTAATATTTAAAAGAGCTTGAAGTTTTCCACTTCCAGACGGTTTATGATTCATGTCGTGGTAACTTATGTCAGTGCAGGAAGACGGACACGTCTCACCTGCCAAGAAAATGATGCAGCAGATTGGAGGGAAACAGTTTCTCATCGTGGTCGACCAGAGAATCAGAGATTCACTGTGAGCGCAGTGGCTGCAGCAAAGCTCCTGGCTGACTATAGTTTTATGTTAATTGATTTATTTGAATAGTATTATTGATTTTATTTGGTGATAATTGATTTTAAAAGGCTTATTAATGGAAGTCATGTGCAGTATTTTCTTTTCTTTATAGAACTTTGAGTTCATGGTTCTCACTGAGTTCTAGTTGTTTCTGTGATATGAAGGATGTTTTTTATCCAAATACATATGATTCTTCATCGGTAGTAGTTTTTTTATTTTCCAATTGTTGAAGAAAAATCACTCAAGTCTTGTTCAAAGTTTGCTGCAGTAGAAGTGGTTTAATAGCGTTTTAATAGCTCACTGACCAGAGCAGAAGGAAACACTTTAAACCATAAGATCAAACAACTGGTAACTGAAAGGTAGGAAGGGCATCTGCATACAGGATCAAGGCAGCGTAGTAAGGGGGGGGGACAGGATCAAATAGGTCAAACCAGCAGGGGTCAAAGACACACAGTTGGCATCTTGTTGATCAAGGAGTTGTTATCAATCTTCACAATTTTACCACAAAAAGAGATAAAAAACATCACAAACTGTCACAATTTCTGAGAAAAGCTGCTGCAAAATCAAAGATTTTTGGCCTCAATAAAAAAAACCTCAGTGAAATCCTGGAGGGACTGTATGAAGTATGAAGTATGAAGTGTGTATATATGTTGTATTAATGTGACGTGGTCATGTGACCTCGTCCTTCCTGCTGCAGGACGAGCTGCGAACGGGCGAGAGAGCCGTCGTTCGCTTCCGCTTCATCAAACATCCCGAGTACCTGCGACTGGGCGCCAAGCTGCTCTTCAGGGAAGGCGTCACCAAGGGCATCGGTCACGTCACCCGCCTCCTGCCCACCTCCCAGAACCACGACCAGAACCAGAACCAGAACCACGACCAGAACCTGCAGGAGCTCTGAAGACCTCCCTCGTCCTCCTCCGGCGACAGATGAAGGAGCTCCCGTGAGAACTCGGACCAGTCGGACGTCACATCGATGCATCTCTGATTAACGGGTTAACTCTCCCGCCACATGTCGGCGCATTAATCCTCCCCGTCTCGGATCTATAGTTCTGTTCTGCTCCTGCTGTGATGTCACAGTCTAAACTCTTCTGGAAACGAGTCCATCATCATCATCTCATCTTCTTCTTCTTCCTCCTCCTCCCTGCAGCTCAATCTGCTGCTCGGCTGCTCGCCCGCCGGGCCGTTCGTTTGTGTCCTGGAGTTAAAGCCGGCTGACCTCTGCGGACTTAAGCCCGGACGCTTAATCTGATGTTGTGCCACAGATTGATTTAAGAGGCTCCTTTTTATCTGCGCCGCTGTCATGAGAAGATGGCAGGATTATATCTGAGGAACGCTTTTGAAGAGCTTACGTGTCGACTGCTGATGAGATGAGATGCGAGCTGAAGATTCATCTCCCAACACGTCCACAAGCTCAGACTGGACGTGAAACTGAATGTGAGGATGTTCTTTTGAAGTGGACAGAACAGTTACGATGGTTTCGCATGTTTCAGCTCGTCAACTTCACATCATAAAGATTCTCTGCTGAGTATTTTCCCTCCAGTTTGGTGTCAGGGGTCTTTTTTTTTTATTTGTGTGCACAAACAAGTAATTTTTGCTCTCAAATCAGCTCCGAGTTGTAGTTTTTTTAAAGAAATAAAGTGTTTTTCATACAGCAGTGAAAGCTAACGCTGCAACTATTATTATTTACAATTTCCCAGAATTCAAACTGCCTTTAAATGTGTTGTTTTGTCCAACAATCCAAATATATTTAGTTTACAATGATACAGAACAGAGAAAACATTATAGAAGTCAGATTTGACCTCTTAAACACACAATGATGTGTTAAACATGTTTTATAGGATAACAGCTTGAGTAACATTATGTTAATTCTTTAACTATTAACTCAAAATATTAACTTTAGCGCATGAATTACTGATCTGTGGATACATTCATGGAGGTGAAGTGAACTTCAGTCTTTAACTTCGGTGAAGTTTGACGTGAGTTAGCGTCGCTGAACAAACTGTCTCAACACTGAAGAGACAAAGAGTCCAAAACTGGAGAACGTTATGATGTTCACGACTGCAACTAACGATTGTTTTCATGATCAATCAATGAATTAGGTGTTTGGACCATAAAACTGCATCTCTGCAGCTAACATGAAGACAGTCACTGATTCTGACAGGCTGATATATTTATGATATATCAACAAATGATTATTTTCATTGTTAATTAATCTGCAGTTTTATTCTCTCAGTTAATCTTGTTAATGTCAGAAAACAGTGTAAATGCTCGTTATAATTTCTTATAACGAGCCTCGTTTTGTCTGATCAACTGTTCAACACAGAAACATCAAATCAAGCAGCAAATATTTGATATTTTTGCTTTTAAATGAAATGATTATTGGATCATCAGAGTAGTTGCAGATTAATTTATTAAAGCTTCAACTAACGATACAAATTCATGACTTGAAGCAAACTCTGTTCATTTGGATGAATTTTAAAGTTTCGGGTCACTTATTGGAGATCATATATGACTCATTTATTAACTGGAGAGCATAAATTACTTATCTGTGTGTTCAAGTTTTTAAAAGAAAAGTATTCTTGACACCTGCAAACATTCCACAAGAGTTTAGACTGATGAGGTTTTTTAGGATTCGGTGGAAACATGAAATGATTTTTATCCTGCAGCTCATCGTCTTCTTCTCTGTTCTTTTGCACTTTATCCAGTTTGAATCCTGTTAAATCAATCACACGTCGACTTCTTCACCCTCTTTGTTTTTGCAGTTTGCTTTATTTTCTGTCTGGCAGCGACTTCGACAGATGATATGAACCACATTCTGGAGGTTGATGGATTCTCTGAACTGGTTTCTATTGGTGGAATACTGGAGGAAGATAAAAGTTTCATTATGTAAATGTGTTCTGGAGGATGAAACGCTCCAAACGCCGAGGTTTTCCCTTCACATCACAGCCTTACTGTACATTCATCACCGTCTGTTCAGCCCTTAATAAAACCTGTCAAATTCTGCAGGAAAAATCTGCATTTTTACAAACAACTGACACTGAAATATTTGCATCTTGGGTTTCCAGTTTCTTTCTGAATGATCAGTTCATGTTTAGTGACCATATAAAACAGCTTTTCCCAGCTAAACAACCTGCATGCTCACTGACTGGCAGAGAAAAAAACCCTCTAATCCTCATTTCAAGATAGAAAATATGTATATGTATGAAGTTTTTTTTTTTTTTTTTTTTTTTTTGAGGTTCTGTGCAATTGAAAACCTAAATATTGAATGTACTTTCCATTGATCCTGTGTAGCATTTGAAACTGCTTAACTGTTCGGATGGAGTTACTGTCGACTTTGCACTTTGTCTTCTGGTTCTGCATGTGTGTCGATGCAGCGCTGAGACACATTTAAACATGAGAGTGGATTTTGTTTTTCCTGACCGTCCCTCTAGTTAATAAATAAACTGTTACAGTGATCTGAAATATCTCGCCTCTGTTATTTCTAGGGCTGTAGTCTGCTGGTCGACTGATCGATTAGTTGGTCGATATGTTCTCGTCCGACTAAATTCTCATTGGTCGAATAATCTCCGTGTTATTTTCATAAGGAGAAAAGTGCTACATCAACAGCTTTCCAGGATTAATCCATTATTTCCTGCGGCGGGAGGGACAGACTAACAAATTACCTGTGAAAACAACAGGGGTGTATTCAAAACACCCCCGTTGTTTTCACAACTTTGAACTCGCCCAACCTAACGGAGACTGCTGGGTCTAACTGTACTCAACGTTTACTGAACGTTTACTGAATCTGTGTTTCTCCATCTTAACACAACAAGAACTCCCGCCAGACCAAAAACATATTTTTTATTATTTGATATCTGAATGAATATCCATTCATTTGAAAATCGACAGCGTTTGGGAGTCTCTGTGCAGCGCTGTTCCGGTACGTGAGTCAACCTCTGTCGTTGCCTGGGAAACCACTGGTCGCGCGGCTCCGTTAAGGAGTATGTTTGCGTAGCGAGCGGGAAAGAGCGAGGGACAGAGAAGTGACGGTGGATGCGAGCGGAGCAGAGGAAAAGGTTAGTAATAAATTGTCAGTCTGGCAGTAAATGAACAGTACAGACTACAGTGTGTCAGTTAATAAATGCTAAAAAGTCACGTCTGTTGTTTCCCCAAATGCTGGAAAAGTAAAGGAGGTTAGCTCCAAAGTGGGTTAGCATAACCTGAAGACACAAAACAGAGAAATACAGAACAGAGAAACCCACCCGCGACTAATCGATTAGTTGAAGATTATGTATGATTTCAGTCGACCAAGATTTTCTTCGGTTGACTACAGCCATAGTTATTTGACATTATTGCTATTTTTCGCAGGATGTTGAAGTTGCTCATTAAACTGACAGATGGTGTCAATCATTCATAAATCCTCTTGTTGCGTCAGAAGCAGAAAGAAAGAACACAAACAGTGAGATTAACAGACAGTTTATTGAGTCTTGATTATCTTTATTTCAGGTCTTTATTTAGGAAAATGTTTCCCACATGTTTGAAGAAACACTGAGCCTCCATATTTTAGGATTTTTGGGATGAACTCTTTCATTTCTACTCAACAGATCAAAACTGGATTCAGACTTTTAATTTTCACTAAATGATAAATCTGCTGATGTAGATTGTCTTTTTTTTTTAAAAGAATTTGATGAAAAAATTAAACAAAATCTGTTACTGACTTTAAAAATGACACAAACTTCTTGTGCTGCAGCAGAACAGGGACTTATTAATAAAAATGACTGAAATAAATACAAAAGAAACATTTGTAACCTAAAAAAAAACTGAAAAATCCTCTTTATGCTTTATAAAAACAAGTGCTTTTCCTTTCAACAAAATTATCATTAACATGAACACCTGGCAGCCTGTTTGAGTCCCCAAGATGGACGAATCGGAAAATTATACGCACTATGAAGCCACTTAAGTCCTGAAAAATGATCTTTTGTTTGCACAAGTTACTACAGTTTGTTGTTCACCAGATTCTATCTAAGTTCTCTTGTTCATCTTGTTTGTATTATCTTGTTCCCAGGAAATTATTATCTTGCTCACAAAAGTTATAATTCTGTTTGTCTTGTTCAGAAGGTTTTCTGTCTTATGTACGCAAGTTATCATCTCATTAACAAAAGTTATGAACTTGTGCACACAAAAATATCTTGTTTTGAGACTTTGGGGATCAGAAAAAAATACGGAAACTTAATCAAGAACATCACAGATGATTCAAACTTTAAGATAAACTTGGAGTTTTAATGTCTCCTAATTGCCAGATTTGGTACAGCAACCCTATTATGTGATTTATCCAATATTTTTACGTATTTTGGATGCTACGTTTGGTGGAAACAATCAATGCTGTAATGAACCGTCATGTCCGCTGTTCTGTTCCAGTCTGTGACTTTTGTTTCCTGTCTTGTCTTCATCTCAACTGCTAATCAACAAAAAGACAAAATACCAAAAAAAAAAAAAAAGAATCTTACAACATGAATCCAAAAGAATTTCACATTTTGTTTTAGTAAAGTCATCTGTTGGATGTTTTTCCAACGATAGCAACTGTTAAAGTCGTATATTTGCTGATACATTTCGGTAAACTGGTCATTTGTTAATTCTTCCACAAGGAGAAGCTGAAACTACGGTTTCTGTCTCCTCTTCAGCAGTTTGGATCAACAAAACTTCACTGTGACATTCTTTGTGCTGAGGCTAAAAAAACAACCAGAGGTACATCAGTCTCTTTTTGAACAACAATCTCTAACATTTTGTGCTCCTGCTGGACGTGTTCAGAGCTTCATTTGTTTCGTCCTCGCAGGACGTTTTGGTCTTGTGAAGGATTCGTCAGCCGTCGGTTAAGCCAGGGTCCTCTGCCGCGGCTTGATCCTCAGATACAGCTGAGGAATAAAAAGGGAAAGTTTTTCATTAAAACACCATCAAGATAACATTAAATACTCTAACTTCTTATATAAGACTGTTGAGTAACAGGATCCTCAGAGCTGCTTTAAATCTGATTCAATCAGATTCAGAACAAGTGGAAGAAGCAGCAGCAGACTAACAGAGGCAGGGTTGATGGTTCTATTATTATTCATTTATTCCCTTCATTAATCAGATGAAACGTTTAGATGTCTGCATGTATGAACACTGTGTGATAAATGTATGATGAAGCTCTAAACGTGTTTTCAGAAGCTTCCTGCCTTAAACATCACATCAGTGCTGCAACTAACGATTATTTTCATTACTGATTAGTCAGCAGATTATTTATCTATGAAACGTCAAAAAGAAGAAAACAACTTCACAAAGCCCTCAGTAATGTCCTTTAATTGTTCTATCCAACCAGCAGTTCAAAACCCCAAAACATAACATTTACTATCATATCTGATAGCGTGAGCAGTGCACTTTATTTATTTTATTTTATTTTATTGTATTTGTTTTGTTTTTATCCTATTTTATTTCATTTTATCTTATCTTATTTGATTTTATCTTATTTTATTACTTTTATCCTATTGTGTTCTTCATTGTTTTATTGTGTTCTGTTGTGCTATTTATTGTGTTTTTTATCTTGCTGTGCTGCACTTTGGAAACCTTGTGTTTGTTAAAATTGTGCTATATAAATAAAGTGGATTGGATTGGATTGAAAAAAACATGCAGCAATTTATTATATTTGAGAAACTGGAACCAGTAAATATTTGGCATTTTTGCTTCAAAATTATTCATCGGTTATGAAAATAGTTGCTGATTAATTTTTTCCGATTGACTAATCGACTAATCGTTGCAGCTCTAGATAACATAAATCTTCAGGAGACACTGAATAGTTGAACATTTCTGGGAGGAAGTTTATTTTACAAGTCCCATAATTTCCCAGTAATTTCCTAGAAAGGTACTGAAATCTAACGGTATACTTATATGAAGGTTCCTATAAGGTAGTACGTTATTTGGTAATAATTGAGGGAGGGGGGATTACTTTCCAGAGTACAGGAACTTTAGGGGCGGGGTTTCCAGTGAGGACCATCACTGATTGGTCAAAGACAGACAGTGCAGCTGCTTCAACTTCGTTCATAAAACAAGGAAGTACTGTAGTATCTATTTAAAACATGGGGAGGACGACCACCATCAACTGTCAGCGGCTTCAGTCTAAAAACATTTGTTGAGCTGTTAATACATCAATCAGTTGTTAAGATGGACTGTGATTGGATGTCAGCTCACCCCCAGCAGGTTGCGGGGGATGTAGCCCTCGTGGTCGCCACATCGCGCCCACCACCACTCCGTTTCCACCTCGTCCTCCCGTCTCAACACCGTCATGCAGTCGCCCTCGATGAAACCGAGCTCATCGTCACTCTGCGGCTCGTAGTCCCAGAGGGCGTAGACCACACCGCGGTTCATCACACCCATCTTCTCCTGAACGCCTGCCGGGACACAGAGGAGGAACCATTTACAACTGGATCATCAACAATCAAAATCACCTTCAGACTTAGAACTGTAATAAAGCGTTTGATGTTTTTATCAAACCACGACTGTAAGAGGTAGTGTAGCAGGAGATCAATAATCTGTGATTAGAATAGATGGTCTTAGCCTTATTCTTGTTTTTGGTTTTTTTTGCCTTTTTTCATGACTTTAATAAGAAAAGAATGAAAATAAATCCATGTTTAAGCACATATGTACCTAGTCCCACATATTTAAACTTGCAGTCATATACAGTTCATTTACATATATACAGTACAAGTGTCCACAGAAGAAACCTTGATTTTTCCTCCACTGCTCCTGACCTTCTTCCAAAACAGGAAATAGAAATATCTAATATATATATACACACATAATATACATACAAATATATAAAATATTAATATTTCGTCAAGGGTCGTGAAAGACTTAACTTGCACATGAAACTCCCTCAGAGACCCCTCAAAACCCTCCGTGGACCCCTGTAACCTCAATGGGACCACTTGGACCTCAACAATGGTCCCTGGAAGGCCCTCAGGGTGTCAATAAAAAAAAAATTCCAAATCCACCATCTTAAACATCCCTGAAACTTCTTTATGTTGCCCTAGAACTCCCTCAAAGTGTTCCAAAAAAGCTCTGAAACCTCCTCACAGACTTAAAACTTCTCCATAGACTCTGAAACCCCCTAAATCTTCCAAAATTCTGTTTCTTACCTCATCTGTAACCCAAGTATGACTTCCAGAATCAATTTAACCACCTCAAACATCCCCGAAAATTCCTCATGTAAACCTAGAACCTTTCTCAAGTTAACCTTAAAACTCCCACATAGTTCCCAAAACCCCCTCAATGAATCATGGACCCTTCTGAAAAGCCTCTGAAACTACCTCACACATCCCTAGAACTTTCTCATGGACTTAAAAAGTCCAAATTCCCTCTTACACCGAACTGATTAAACCTCTTCTAACTCCTTGAAACAACTTAACAACTCAAAATCCAATCAGGCCTCATGGACCCCCTGAACTCCCTCAGGGATCCAAAATACCCTCTGATGACCATGAAACATGGAACCTTCCCATAGACCCTTAGAACATCTCCTGAACCCATCATGAACCTCTTCAATGTTTCCAGTCAACATGTTGAAGATCCATTTTGAGTTATGTTGTGTCTCACCATAGAGGAACTGGGAGCACTGGGCGTAGCCGTCCTCCATCTCCTCACACTTGTCTGCAGCCGTCTGCATGTCGCTGTAGGTGGTGGCGAACACGGCCGCCCCCGACTCCACCAGGAACTTACAAACCTGAACGTTGTTACAGGAGGCGGCGCAGTGGAGGGGAGTCCTGGAGACAAAGAGAAGAGGGGAAAAAGGTTTGTAAGGCTTGTTGAGACTCACTAGCCTGGTCCCAGACCTCTGAACCATCTCCTCTCAGATTCATTCAGTGATTCAAAAAGGTCTGGTGTTCTTCTCCCTGACAGCTGTTTTCTCAGGTGGAGAAACAACTAATCAGAGCTTTGTAGAAGGGATTAACAACGTGGATGTCATTTCCCTACAGAGCTAGCTACCAAGCTACATTCATTAAAACAGTGAAGGGAAAATAGCAACAAGCGTGGATGAGATGTTTGCAGCTGTACAGCAACCGTTACCACAGCATCTGTGTCAACTGACAATGACGTCGGCAGGACTGGACGGATGTTCTGGTTCTGACCACAGACTGTATTTAAAGATGGACGTAGGGAGATGACGTCACCCGTTGCTTTCATTGAGGCCTGTTTGAAGCCGTGAGTTGCAGCTTATAGTCGGCACCATCAAACACGCCTCGCTAGCTCGGACCCAAGCTAATGCTAGCTTACTGTGAACACCCAGTGTTGCCAACTATTTTCAGTGGAGAGTAGCTACAGCCTGCCGGAAAAGTCGCTAGATGTTGCTAGATGATGTCACATGCTAATTTGCATATCTATGACATCATGATGTAATTATATACATACAAGATTTTAAAAAATCTGAAGAAAATTAACTGTGACTGGCTATATCATTAGCTATTTTTTCAAGCAGCTCCTCAATGTGCATCTAAATCTACCTGTAATATTAAAAAACTGTAACTGAAGTATCATGAATAGAGAGATAATCATGCACTGGAATGAATTTGCTGTTGTTAATTCTATTTTGACAAAACAAAATCAAACTTAGATAGTAAAGTTAAAGCATTTAGAATAAAAACAATGGGGATCAAAGATTGGTCATTAGGTACACACATTCACAGCTCATTCATGTCTCTGTCTCAGTCTTCAAATCTTATTAAATGGAGCAATAATCTCCAAAATGACCACCAGCGCACTTAGTAGAGGGCCTGAATTTAGAGATGGAGACCAGAATGACTTGTTGAAACCAATCATTGACTCAGTATTTCTAGAGGGAAGTTGAAGCTTTTTGAATGGGAGTCCGTTGGAGCAGCTAGCGGCTGTCTGTGGCCTTTTAAGGGACTTCAGCCTCAAGACGTGGAAGCTGCTGGTTGGTTCAGACTCACCAGCCATCGCTGTCAGCAGCGTTGGCGTTGACGCCAAACTGAACCAGAAACTTGACAATCTCGGTGTGGCCAGCGCAGACGGCGTTGTGTAGCGCCGTGATGCCCTCGTCATTCGGCATGCTGGGATCATCCACCTGCAGGACGGACATGTGTTCAACGTTAGTCTGAGGCAGGTTTTTATATATTCTGGAGTGAAGCTGCTGATTTCTGATATTTAATCTAAACAATAATAAATGAAATATTAACTAAAAACATCTCAAGTGTTCTCTGTAGACACACCCACCCCAAACACAACCTCGGCATTACATGTTTTGTGCTATTTTTCAGTGGAAGTTATAAACTTGTGAATGCAGGACTTCATGGAGATCACTTATTGCTCACATAGTACCAGATTTTAGCACAAATACAGTAGCTGTAGTTGTTTTATTTATCAGGGACATCCCTGTACAGAGTTGTCTACACCTGGAGGAACAGACAGCGGGACTCACATCGTAGATGACCCTCTGGACGAGGTCGTACTCGCCCTCCAGGGACGAGTCCAGTAGCAGGGCCAGAGGGTTGAACTTGACCCGCATGTTGTGGTCGATCCGCTCGGAGCCGGCTTTACGGAGGATCGACCTCTTACCCTGAAACATGGGACAGACACGCAGAGAGGAAATAAGAACAACTTTCATTAGAGTACGACCAGAACAAGTCAGAAAAACTGTATCTGGACAGAGAGCAGCTGTGTTAACCCTCCAGACACAGCGGCTGGTTAAAATGGGACTTTTCTATTTTAGCAGCTAAATGTTTAGAGCGTGATATGTGTTCACTGTCGAATAGACACATTTACAGGTGCAGATATATCAGTACTAGTGTTTTTGTCAACAAATATGTGACAAGACGTGTGAGTAGATAAATGTCAAAGAAATGTTTGATGTATTGTTCACCAGAGAACGACAAGTTTATTTTTACACTGTAAAATGTCCCGTTCACTACATATCTTAGTCACAATTCTTTAAAAAAAAATCTAATTTAAGGGATCCTCATCATGTGAAATAACAAACTGTGTGGATACTTAAGAGTTCACTATGACCAATGCTGTAGAAAACAATACATAAAAAAGTAATGGGATTAGTTTCCTATTAATCAATTAATCATTTTGTCTATAATTGTCAGAAATTAATGAAAAATATTAGTTGTAACTTTTTAGAGCTCAAGGTGACATCATCAAACGTCTTCACATTTGAGAAGCTGCAACCAGCAAATGTTTGACATTTTTGCTTAAAAAAATGACTAAAATGATTATTTGATTATCAAAATAGTTGACAATTGATTTTCTGTCAATTGACTGATTGATTAATCGACTAATCGCTGCAGCTCCAGAGTATTTTGTTTCCTGTATGAACTTGTTCTCTTCGCCTGAAAATATCAACAAAAATAAAGCTGCAAAAAAGCAATATATCACTGTCCCCGTGTACTGTTAGACTGTCGACACTCACCGGTGGCACTGTGACCTGTCCGGTGACCTCTGGCGGCTGCAGGTTGAGGGCGTCGTCTCCTTGCTCCGCCTCCCCACAGGTGGGGTAAGGTGGGGGCGGGTAGGGGGGGAAATCCTCTGCAAAGCGGTCCTGCAGCAGCGAGGCGGCCGGACAGACCACCTCCTCCTCTTCCTCCTTGTCCTCAAGAGGGGGAGGCAGGACGCGGCAGGAGGCGGGGTCAGAGATGGGTGAGCGGGGGGGCAGAGGGGGAGGAGTCAGGATTTCCTCTGGACTCTCAGCGAGCGGCTTGGTGAAACCAGGTCCAGCGGTGTGGATGTCCAAGCCGCCCATCACGTCCTCTGTGGCTGCGGGTTGGATGTACGCCCCCGCTGGACCAACCGTCTCCATGGGGATGGTTTCCATGGCAGCCAGAGTGGTCTTCTGGTAGAGCAGCTTCTGGATGTTTGGGCCCGCCGGCCCCTCAGGCTCCGTGATGGAGCTGCGTTTCTTCAGGGGCCGGGGGGCGTGGTGCAACCGGCGGCGCAGGGCCTCCAGGTCGGCGTCGCTCGGGTTCCTGTGAGGGTTGGACAGGAAGGGGAGGAGCTTGGTGGGGCTGAGCGGTCGAGGGGTGGCGCGGTCTGACGTCTCCACTCCGACACCTTCGCTGTTACCAAGGCAACTGGTGTCAAACTCGCTCCCGTCCGTCACACAAGACCCAGAATTCACGGCGGTGCTGTCTGAGCCGACAGGCTGCTGCCCACTGCTGGCTGGGAGGACTGGTTTCCCATAAACTGGGGGGACAGAGACTCTGACATCAGAGGCAACGCCAACAAACCAACATCTGTTTCATCACAGTACAACTCAAAACTGAACTAAACAGTCAGTCCTACAAATACAACCTTAATTCACCTGTTATCTTGTTTTGAGTTGTCTTACTGTAAAATAAGTAAAATTAATCACTTTTCAAAGAATTAAATGTGAAATATAGTTTTTTGTGTTAGTTGTTAGTTGTGAGTCGAGCAATGAGAACGTCGGCGGTTGAAGACGCACTGAGACCTTTTACTTAAAGTAACAATCTTGAAGAGCGAGTTTCGTTCTCTTTGGCGACACCTGTGGCGATAAGCAGTAATTGCAGGTGTGTTTTGGACGTCACTCGACCTCACTCCCAGAGATCCAAACGATGACGCTGTATGACGCAGTGTATTGACAAGCGAGTCTGTTGCGTTAGCTCCGCCTACCCTCGCTGGCTAATGGAAAACACGTCACTAATGCGCCGCTTGTGATTTGAATACATGACGGGAAAGTTGCCACTGACATCTGGTTCATAGTAATCATAATACTACAAATGCAAGAGCTTTCATCAGCGGACTGATGATTAAATGAAAATCTTTGAGATTATAACTTTATGTAAAAGTAGAGACACCACAATGTAGAAATACTACATTACAAGTAAAAGTCCTGCGTTCATAATCGTAGTTAAGTAAAAGTACAGAAGTATTTGAAAGCAAAATGTACTTAAAGTATCAAAAGTAAAGGACTTCATTAAACAAAATGGCCTAATTTAGTTATATATTTATCATATATTTATGATTGAAATACTCATACTTATTAATATTTATTGACTTACACATGTAAGCAGCTTTTTAAATGTTATAAAGGCAGATTTAATGTTAACTTCTACTGCTGGTTATGTATAAAATAATGATCTGAAGAGTAACTACAGTTAACCATGAAACTGTAGTTCTGAAATTAATAAAGTAAAAAGTAGAAAGTAGAACAAAAATGTAAATACTCAAGTAAAGTAAAAGTACCTAAAAGTTGTACTTCAGATTGTACATGAGTGGTAACTGTGAGTGTTTGCAGTATGAACAGTAGTCACCTCGGTTCTGGCTGCGGGGCAGCGTGCCCTGGCCGCCTGCTTGGTAGCCCTTCCCCGGCGTGCTCTGCTGCGTGTACATGGAGTAGATGGACGTAGATGAAGCCGCCAGAGTCTGAGGCTTCTGCAGCACCGGTGGGGGGGCGTCCGAGTGGTCGGGGGTGTAAGGTCGCACGGCGGCGGCCGGCGGGCTCTCCTGCTTGTTTGGCAGTGGGAGGGTGTGACTGTGGCTGGAGAGGGGCACCGGAGCCCTGAGGTGGCCCCCGACCGGACGCACCTTCCCAGGGAAGGTCCCGGTGCTGTAGGGGGGCTTGGAGAAGGTTGGCGGGCCGGATGAGGAGAACGGTTTGGGCTTACTGGGAACTGGAGGTGGTCCCGCCATCTTGGCCAGACCTTTACCTGAAGCCTGAGTGACACACAGAGCAAATACAGTGATGATGCTGAAGGCAGATTTGAACCCGACTGTGAATATACAGTTTTATGGATGTATTTACATGTATTTATAGTAACATAACTTTATTAATACAAGATATTAGTGTAAAGTCTGTCAACCATTAAATATTTTTCTAAAGACATTTTTAAAACTGAATTATTAATATTTTCAGTGATTTACAGTTGAATAGTTCAACTCTGGATGACACAAAAGAGTTCAAATCACTTTACATTTAAATGGACTATATCATACTTTTATGTCTTACATTATGTGTATGAACAGTGAAACTATATTTTTTGCAACCTTGAACTGTCAAAATAATATTTTGTTTGATTATCAGTAAAGATTTGTGCCTGTGTCATTATAGTTGCTGGTATCTTTATAGTTTGTTAAATCAAGAAAATGATAAGTTAGACTTAAAGATGAGTTTGTGCTGAAAAAGCAGGATACTGTGCATGTACACCATGCATTTAAAAATAAATGCATCTGAAACGGAAATGAAATGCTTGTGTGTGTGTTTGTGTGGACGTCTGCATGCAGCATGTGCAGTCTGTATGCAGACGTCCAGTGCAGGATCAAACATTTTGGACTACATCTGGCCTTTAAGTCTTTTGGGAGAACTCCAGTCTCAGGCCTTAATCAGCAAATGGAAAGTCAGTTTCAAGTGTTTGAGATCTCTGAAAGTTGCACATTAAAGATGACGCAGCATTTCATTTATAGACCAGGTTCCTTACATTCATCCACTTTAATGAGTAAATATTCCAGCTGTCAGCCTATGCTGCCTGTCACTGTCTTATTTAATTTTATGTTGCTGTGGGGACAGAATCTAACCCGAACCCTCTAAAGTCTCAGATCTAGAGGTGATGACAGGATCTCATTTACATGTTTTATTTAAACATATTTTAAACATGACGTTTGTAAATGTGAAGAATGAGAGTCCACAGGTACCTGATTGTCCCTGAGCAGGTTCTCAGTGATGTGATTGGTCCGTGAGGGGACAGGGGGCGGGATGTCGGACCCAGAGAGCCCCTTCTGGTCTGTGAGGGTCTCACCACCTGCAGGAGAGAAAATCATCCTGGTGACACACACGACTCTACTCGTTCCTGAACACAGCCGGCAGAGTTTTCATCTGCCAGATGGAAAGTTTCCTTTTATGAAATATTATAAACTCACTGATGACTGCAGAGCTCTCTAGAAGCCCTGTTCTCACATCTGGGATGTTAAAGGAAAGGTTCACAAGTGTCAGAAATCCACTTGATATGACAAACTCAGACTGCTGAAGCCTCATATAAGCTTCACAGAGACTTTTAAATGCAGAGGGAGGAGGAAAACTCTTTCACTGCTCATATGGACACCCGACTGTTGTTTTAAGACACACTTGAAAAATTGTGAACCTGTCCTTTAAAGTGTCCTTGAACACACCAACATTGAGAGTTTTTAAAATAGATCCTCCTTGTTAATGCAATATCTAGAAACGAGCAGCTTCTGCCGTTGTTTTGTCCATAACCGACCTGAGTTGCGGCAGCCGAGGCTGGACATGCGCGGCAGGGTGGAGGCGTGGCTGTAACCTCCACTGGATTCAGAGAATGAGTTGTTCCAGTCAGAGAGTTTGGTTATTTTTGATGTGTTGAAACCTGTAAACAGCAGAAAAACAGAGATCCAATAAGCTGTTGTAGATGTAGATAGTCCGAATGATGCTTCAGCACTCTAGACAGAGGACGGAGCGTCACACGTTTTGTTTGAGATTTAATAAATTTAGGGCTGCAACTAACATTTATTTTCATTATCAATTATTTTCTTGATTAATCGATAAGTTGTTTGGTCTATAAAATGTAAGAAAATTATGAAAAATGTCCTCAAACCTCAAATGTCTTATTTTGTTAACAACACAAAGATATTCAGACTCTAAAGAAACCAGAAAATATTCACATTTAAGAAGCTGAATCAGAGAATTTGCACTTTAAAAAATGATTCAAATGATCAATCAATTATCAAAATAGTAAACGATTGATATCATATTTGGCAACTAATCAATAAATCAACTAATCATTGCAGCTCTGGTGCAGTTACTGCAACCTTTATCTCCATATTGTGAAAAGTTGCTAATCTAAGCAACGAATCAATTAATCGTTGCGACTTTAAATAAATTACAGCTTAAAGAAAAACATATATGTATAAATGTATTAACTTCTAATCGTACCTGAGGCTGGTTTGACTGGTCTGGGAGGCGGCTTCAGGGACGAGTCGGGCATCGGCAGGGTGGCGGTGCCGTCCGGGTACGCCGGCTTCACCAGAGCCTCCTGCCGGGCCGGAACCGGGGGCCCCTGAGAGCTTGTTGTGGAGGACGACTGTATATACGGCCCCACCGCCGCCACTCTGGAGCCCACGCCATGCTGAGGGGCCACGCTCTCTGACGCCACCTGGAGGGAACAGAGATTTTGGTCGATGTTTATAATAATAGTTGGTTGATGTTAATGACAACCTTTCACTGATTGATTAGTTTCCTCACCGGCAGGTTCTCCTTCTGCTGCAGGGCGGCCTTCTTCTTCCAGAGTCGCTGTCGGAGCTCAGCCAGCCGTCGGTCCATCGCTGCCACCTCCAGGTTCCTCTTGTTCAGGCCGTCTCTCTGCTGCTGCAGCCTGGCGCTCTGATCCTGGTTCAGCTTGTTCCTCAGCTGAAAGGTCAGGGATGAAGTTTAGTGTAAGACAGGTAAGGAAAAAGGATGCTAATGTTGCAAAGCCTACGTTAGCTTGTTCACCTAGCCTGTTACTGTTTAGTAAGATAGTTAGCTAGCTGACATTACATCATCAGAGATTTGTGGATCTAGAGTTGCTCTTTTTCTGGTGATCAACTGCAAAATTGTACAGTAATAAATGTTCCTCCTAATTTACAGTCTGATAGTAAAGTTTAAATATTTCCTCAACAGTCAGAAACACAGAAGTTCAGTTTTCTGGGTAATTTGTTTGTTGCTGTAATTAGGAATAAAACACTGCACAATAGTTTCTGGATTAATCTAAAGAGTGAATAAATTAAAACTTCCAACTTTTTTCAATGAGTTGAAGCCAAAACTTTAACTTTTGTTTCACCCACCACAACCAAACAGGTTGCGAGGCTAGACAATCAAGTATTAGTGGACAGAGACTCAAAAAACAAATTCTCAAGCACTACTGTAGCTAGCTAGGAACATTGTAGCACTAGCCTGCTACAACAGCTATCTAAGCCAGTTAGCAAGTGATAGCTCAGTCGCTAACCTCACAATAAGTTACCCACACAGCAAATACAGGGTTTCTGCAGGTTCCCCAAGTCAAATCAAGACTTTTTACAACCTTTTTAATTCCACATAGAATGCAATTTAACACCTGTTCCATGGTCATACCGGCCAAAGTATGAAAGTATGAAGCAAAACCAGTGACAATTTGGTGTAAAATTTGTAATTATATCAGCTTTTTTAAGCCAGAGAGCAGGACATTTGTCTCCCCCTTCTAGCAGTGAGAGAAATTACAAAAGCACTGTCGGCACATGCTCACTTCATATACTCCGCCACAGCCTACTCTGTCGCTACTGTTGCGGCTGTAAAACGGTGGATGAATTGTTTTGAACATCACACAACCCCCACAAAATGACTTGTTTCACTGTCAGAATTTGATCCATTCGGTCCGATAACATTTGGAAAATCTAGAAGAGCCACATGATTAAACTCCATATACTGTCAAATACAGAGAGATTTATCTGGTGGTGATAAGCATTGTGTTAAAGTACTTCCCAGTCGTGTTTCTGTCCACCTGGTGAATGTAAGTCCAACATTCACTCTCTTTTAGTTCTTGTTTTTGCTCTCTACCAACTCCTGAGGGAAATATCTGGTTCTTTAGTTGCTAAATGCTCCACTATGTTCACCAGCTAGTCTACAGCTAACTACAGCGGCGTTTTACGGCTTTTTCTCTGAAAACGACGCTATGAGACGCTGAGAGTGAACCAGAACAGTAAAGTTGCAGCCGGACAGATAAACAATGAGCTGAAACTCACTATAAAGCTCCGAGAGGAGTTGCAGAGTCTCTGATAATTCTCTGTAGGTTCATCACTACGAGACACAACCAACACGTTACTCACTGTATAGATCAGACTGTGGAGTTATAGAAATATAGATTATAGCCGCTTTAAATGAAAGCATTGTGAAGTCGGTGTTGGTCAACTGTACTGTACGCAGAATTTCTTCTACTGCAGAATAACCCACAAAGGACCTGCAGGTCAGGAGGCCATTTTGGAGGTCCTCATTGCATCATCGACCACTGTCTCACCTGCAGCTCTTTATAGAGGCGCTCCAGCTCCACCGTGGAGGAGGTGTTGTGGAGGTGAGGTAGAGGTAGAGGAAGAGGAGGCTCCAGTCTGTTGCTCCTCAGCGCCTCCAGCTGGTCGCTCAGCTCCTCCACCCTCGCCACGGCGACCAGCAGCTCCCTCTGCTTCTGCTGGAACAGGCCGGTCATCTGCTCGATCTCCTCCACTGACACACAAACACACATATTTCACACGTACACGTATATTTACAGAAGAGCACAGTGAACACTGTGCAGAGACTTGAACTTGATTCAGCATTTTGTTCCACAGTTAGTGGGAACGCAACAGTAATCCTGTAATTTCCATAATGATGAGCCTGAATCAGGGTCAAATCTATTTAATCTAATCTGATCTGATCTGATCTGGTCCACACAGCTCTGTCATCACACATGGCTGCAGAATATTTAGTGTTGACTGGACAGAAACACTGATGTTTACGTCCTGCTGTTACAGATGAGACAGTTTAACCCTTGATGCTCATTTTATTGCATATTGCAGAGTCACTATATGTGTCCTCCAGGCAGCCATATATTGTTTTCACTGGGACTGAGGCTATTCAGGAATGCTATAATTTTGTATGTGAGTATAACTATACATAATCTGGGAGACTTTTTATGGGGAAAAAAACTAAAAATTCAAATTGAGGTTTTGCATTTTTTTGTTTTTATGTCAGAAGTTTTCAGTTCAGCCTAAATCTGCATATCTAAATGTTTAGAGGAGATTGTCAGAGTTCCAGGGAGATGAGATCCATGTTGATGGGACATTCTGAGCCTTAGTGATGTCAAAACATGTATCGATCGAAGCCAAAGCGACATTTTCATTGATTTGATCACTCTGATTGATTTACTGCTTGTAATTGTTCTGTATCAGCCAGCAAAGGATCAATAGTGACGTCATTCTGTTTGATAACAACACACAGATCATGGATGTAGCTACGAAAAACTTTTACTGGAGAAAAAGTTCAGAACTTGATGATTATGAAGCAAAGATCTCAAGTTATGAGGAGCCACTTTATCTCTGATTTCAAAGTGGTCCTTGAACACATCACAGAGAAACACACGTCTTTGACACCTGAGTGTGTGAACGTTGTGATGTGAGTTCCCCCCCCTGTCTATGTGTAGTCTGTCCTCTCCCCTGGTTTCCATGGTGATGGAGGTCACGTGGCTCAGGTCATATCTGTTTTTATTATTGTTCCTGCTGCTTTTTTTGGCAAGACCCGCCTTATTCTGCCTCTGATTGGTTAGTACTTGTTGCCTTGGTTGCTTGGGTTGGTTAGCTTTAGGCATGAGGAGTGAGTTCAGGTAAGAATATCAAGGTAAGCCAATCAGAGGCAGAATAGGGCAGGTCACCTGGAAGCTGCTTGACATCCTCATATATGTTATTAATCCATTATTATTTTCCTTCCACCCCGACCTCGACCACACGCTCACCTAGTTTGCTGTTGCTGAGGCGTTTCTGCTCCACCTGGCCCCTGAGGGCCCGGACTCGCCTCAGTTTGGCCTCCTGGTTGTGAGCGTTCTCTCTGAGCTGCCGCAGTCGCTCCTGTTCAGACGCCTCCTGCTGCTGATGCTGCCGCTGATCCTGCAGCTTCAGATACCGCAGACGCTGCTCCTGCAAACAGCCAGCAAAAAACACTCAGCAGCCGCCGGTCACACCTGGCCAGGTAGAGCCCGCCCACAGCGAGACCCTAAAGGCTGCTTAAAACAAACTAAGCTAGCGCTAGTGGAAGCAGCGTGAAAGGTGTGTGCAGAAAGTGGGAATGAAAGCAGAATTAAGCCTCGTTCAGAGTGGATTTGTGTGTGGAGAGGAGGTGTGATGATCACCTGCTGTTCAGTCATTTTAATCCAGTCTCTCTCTGTATGTGGCTCATTTTCCACCCAGAAACAATTACAGCTGCAACGGGCGTCTGTTTATCAGTGAACTCGCTGCTCCTCCTCTTATTAAATCCTGTCCGGAGCGACGTCCTCGTGTTTTAAAGCGGATCTCTGAGTTTTTTTCCGCAGGACGAGATACTTCAAGGATTCAAGGACCTTTATTGTCGTCTCAGCACAGTTATATTTATACTTATCAGTTTCAAATGCTACATATGAAGACATGGAGTTGTGTTTCCTGGGATTTGGTGAAAAGGTATTTTAAATACAAGAGGTGTTTAAACTTAAGATAAAGGTTTTAAAAACATATTTAAATATAATATAAAGAATATAGTGTGCAAGGTTGAAAACTGTAGCAGCGTTTATGAACATGGATTGTGCAATATGTAAGGCTAATATGCTATAATACAGACTAGACAGAGTGCAGTAGTGCACGAGGATCAGGTGATCCAGTAATTGTTACTTGACGATACTTTGTTGATATATTTCATTTGTTTACTTTTATTTTTCCGGCTCAGTGTGACGTTTGACTTTTGTGTGAAAATGATAGAAGTCGTTCACACAAATAGTCTCCATTAAACGTCCTGTGAATCAGCTGTTAGCAGCTCCTGATGTACAGACAACTATCACTGATCACTGTGATACTGAAGAAAACCACAGCGAGTTCTGCAGCCTCTTTTTCTCTGATATCTAAGATGGATTCATGGATGTTTATTGGCGATGGACGTCAGAGATGATGAAATCCTCTGGAGGTGTAAGTCACACTGAAAGACATCGATATGTTTCATGTCTGTGTGTTGAGATGTGACTGAGTTAAGACTCCAAACATCAGTATCAGTATCAGTAGTTGTACCTTGGAGGCCAGCAGCTGCTGCTGGGCGTTGATCTGCTGCTGCTGTCGCGCTGCCAGATCCTGCAGCTCGTTCAGAGTCACGTCCAGGTGAGAAGCTGAGACCTGCAACACACACAGAGTCAGAGTTCACCTTCACATGGACACTCACACAGGACTCTGTCCTCATAGAATATAACAGAAGATCTAACGTGGTATTTGTGAAGTGATAAAACCACAATGTGTCCTTTTTACATTTCTGTTTCTACACATGTTCAATAGACGAGTTGTTGGAGCTGTTTTTATGAAGCTAAGCTAGCAGTTTCCTCCTGCTAACAGTCTTCGTGCTAAGCTAGGCTAAACTGGACCTGCATCCATCTGAAACTATATGACTAACAAACTCATCCAGCAGTTTCTCACCCCGTTCTCCAGACACCTCTCCACAGAAGTCTTCACCTGGTTCCTCTTCATCATGTGATCTGCAGCTCTGGATCCACCTGCACAAGAAAACACACTTAGTTTCGATGCTAATTTTTCTTTGGACACCAAAGTGGGTCGATATTACACAAATCCTTAAACTGAGATATAAGGTGAGCTCAGAGAAACTTTCCTCCTTCAGTAGATGAATGTAAAAAAAAACTCTGCATACACGTCAATCTGCAAAAAAAAAAACCTGACCAGAGGCGACTTTAAAGTCATGGTTTTTTTCTGTAGTGGTTTTAAGATCAGTAAAAAATGATCCGACAGAGTTAAACCGTACGACGTGGATTGTTTATCAGCTCAGGAAATCCTCGGGGGAGATTTCCTGGTTTTTAGGACAGAAAAAAAAACACACACAAATGACAATTCCCCCTGAAAACCCCCACAGAGCCCGGCAGCTGCACACTCCTCCACTCCCTTCAGTCATAAGCTGATTACAGTTTGTCATCTACTGTAGTTACACACTGAAGCTCCTCTGTTACTGTGCAGCAGATCCTGCTGGTGATCTGCACCTCCACGTGCACTAAAACAACTGGATTACTGTGAATACTCAGCAGACGTGTAATTCAAGTATTTATACTCATTTTCACAGACTTTCTTGTACATGTTTATCATCTTCCTTTACATGATGATCCCACTTCTGAAAAGCAGCAACAACCTCAGCAAAGTTTAATAAGACAAAGTTTAGTAGAAACTGCACTTAATAAGAAGTGCAGTTTCTACTAAATCTCAAAGTACTTGAGTGAAGCAGTTTTCTATAAGATGTGGCTTTGATATATTTCCTCTCTAGACCTGCAAAATAAAACACTGATTAATTTTATTGGGTTTAATTTTACATAATACATAATGTGGCCTTCTGGACTTCTCACTGAAACTCTCTTTTGTTCTGCCTGAGACGAAAGTTGACAATCGTGAGAGAAACGTGGTGAAATCTTTAGTCATCAATCCAGAACAGCGTCCGAGATCTGACTGACAGAAAACATCCTGAGTCAAACTGACAGAGTCAGAAATTTAAGACCAAATTCTCACAATGTGACTGTTAAGTCAAACCAACCAATCAGAATATGACATGAAATAATGCAGAATACACTGGCCGACGAGACATTTGTAATTTTTGAATAAAGTTTGTTCATCGACAGATTTGGCGAACATTTTGATAATTAATTAATTGTTTAAGTAATTATTGAAACACACACACACACACACATATATATATATATATACACATTTATTCTATGATAGTCAACTGAATATCTGAACATTTGGGCCTCTTGATTGGATAAAACATGCAATTTAAATATTTTTTTCACTATTTTCTGATATTTCATAGATTGACTAATTGAGAAAATAATAGTCAGATTAATAGATAATGAAATACAATACAACAAAGAATATATAACATATGTTTTCCTGCGTTCCTTCACCTGAAAGTCTTCAAAGAATAATACAACTAATGGCAATATTACTTATATTACATGCACTAAGGTAAAGAGTATAAACCTATAGAGATCAATACGTGTCTGTATGTACAGACATACTGTACATAAACATACATATGCAAGATAAATATAAATCCAAGCAAACCAAACGCCTCTAGAGCAGGTGACCCCGATGGGATCACGACACTCTGTCATCAATAAAGTCGCTCCATTGTTTCTCAAAGAGAAACTGATTACTTTTACAGTTAGACATTACTTTTTCAGAGGCTCCCTCTTTGAAATGTGCAGATTCACATCAGTCCAACTCACTACTGCAGCAACAAGGACATGATCCCTCACTGGCTTCCCAGCGGTCAGCACACACACACTCTTTATTTATAATAAAGTTGTAATAAACTCTGTGATGGCAGCAGGTGTTTCGCTCGTGTGTGTGTGTTTCTTACCGGACTCTCGTCCCGGAGCTCTCTGGTGACGCAGGAGGTACCGAACCTCCCCTCTCTGCTGCCCCCATCGCTGCAACACCTCCAGGATCCGCTCCCCTTCCCCGACAACGCGCTCTGATTGGTTTAAAAACAAACAGTTTCTGTTGTTTCGAGAAAATCAGATGATTAAATTGTGATCTCAAGATAACAGTCCTAAAAAAAAGTTTTTTGATTTGAGGGGTTTTTTGGGAACTGACCGGAGCCTCTCCACGTCTCCGCCAGGTAGCAGTCGGCCTCGCCGGGCTCCTTGCAGAGATCCACAACGTCTCTGCACAGCGTCTCCGGCGTGATGGGAACCTCATTGAAGTGCTGGTCGTTGTTGCTGAGGTACACAGTGAGGAACATCTAGAAAAAAAACACAGCAGGAACATCATAAACAACGTGGGTGGAGTTCTATCAGGCATCCAGGTTCCTGCAACGTCCGGTGACTGTTGGACTGTTTCCAACACTGAGATCAGGACTGTAGCTGCTGCTGACAACACTGAGGTCACGTCCTCAGTGTGTTCTCTGGGAATTTGGGGGTAAAATCATGCCACAATTTTTAAAAACAAACACATGGTGGGTAATTTATAGTCTAAATCCAATATTTAGACTCACTAATGAAGCAAAGTGCATTTCCTGGCAGCGTGCAGAACTGAACAAACACAATAAGACAAAACCAAATAATGAAAATGTTTGTTTTTGGAGTCAGATCAGTATTTTCTGACAGAATTATCACTCATAACCTTTAACCACAGTATTATTGGTAGGATGATGTTTGCAATATATGATGTGTTTTGACAGCAGCTATAATCAACTCCACAGTCTGATCTATACAGTAACACTGTTGGTTGTGTCTTGTAGTGATGAACCTACAGAGAATTATCAGTGACTCTGCAGCTCCTCTCGGCTTTACGGAGCTTTATAGTGAGTTTCAGCTCATTGTTTATCTGTCCGGCTGCAACTTTACTGTTCTGGTTCACTCTCAGCATCTCATAGCGTCGTTTTCAGAGAAAAAGCTGTAAAAAGCCGCTGTACACTACCTGCTCAGCATCAAACAGACACAGTTAGCTGTAGACTAGCTGGTGAACATAGTGGAGCATTTAGCAGCTAAAGAGCCAGATATTTCCCTCAGGAGTTCAGAAACAAAGCTAAAAGAGAGTGAATATTGGACTCACATTCACCACACGAATGATAATGTTGCTCCGTAACTGCTTGATATGGAAATAAACAACTGTTTGCTAACAAGTTCAACACATCAACTTAAAAGATGATGATGTGTCAGAGTTGAGTTCACAGCTTGTTTCTGATGGAAACTAGTGGACAGTTAATGTTCCTGTAACAGATTGAGCTGGTACACCAGTATGTAACAAACCTGCCTCTTCCACCTTTATTGCAGCTTCCTGTGCTATTTAAGACCATAATAGATATTTGTGGACATAACTCCCATGATGCATTGGGCCATCTGTTACTCCAGCAGGGTATCTGCTGCCGTCAGGCCCAGAGCCAGATCGCCTCCCACAGCCCGCCAACCCGCAGGCAGGCAGGCAGCGTTCAGCGTCTTTATTTATCCTGAGGAAGGTGGTGTCGATGCTCCTCGGCTCCTCCTGCTGCTCTACAGGATCTGAACCTTGGACCTGACAGTCCTGAGCTGGTTTCTCCGCTGTCCCTCTTCAGCTCTCGTCTGCTCTCTGGCTTCACTTTTTCCCCTCTCGGCTTGAATCTGAAAAACGAGCCGCCTCCTTTCGACCTTTCTGGTGGTTTTTTCGTCTCACAGGGTGAGACCGACTGCAGCATCATTTACATGCAGATGTTCCTCTGATGCACAGGTACATAAATACCAGAGAAACGGAATTTGATTCACACAAAAATCAAGTCACACTGCTTCTTTATGGCAGAAAAAAAGATTTTAAAAAGTAGTTACATGATGAAGAACAAGACAAGCAGGTTTGTCATGGTTTAGACTCTTCTGTCTTCATTCTGACTCTCAGCTGTGTCCACCCAAAATACTAAAACAGTTATATTTTCTTTTCATCACTGTGCATCAGTGGTAGAAAGTAACTAAGTACATTTACTCAAGTTACTGTATTTAAGTACAGTTTTGAGGTACTTGTACTTTACTTGAGTATTTCCATGTGATGCTACTTTCTACATTCCAGAGGGAAATATTGTACTTTCTACTCCACTACATTTATTTGACAGCTTTAGTTACTTTTCAGATGAAGATTTGACACAATGGATAATATAACAAGCTTTTAAAATACAACACATTGACATATTGACGGAAGCACAGCTGTGTTTTGAGCTAAATGTCTGTTTTTTATATTTAACTTTTATCCAAAGTGATTTACAGTTGACATTTTTTAGATTTAAATTTAACTTCTTTTAACAAACTATATTTATATAGATTCATTTAGACCTTAATATTAGGAAACAAAATGTTAACGCTTTATTCTGAAATTTCCTAATAAAGTCCTTGGAGGTTTCCTGGAAGCAGCTATTTAATCTAAACAGATGTTACAGTTATTATAGCTACAGTTGAGTTTCATTTTAAAAACTGCTTCATTCAAATGAAACCTGCAGAAAACATAATTGAACAGACGACTGAATAAATAAAATACTTGTAAAATTTCAGAAATGTTCTTCTCGGTGTCGTCAGAGGGAGTCTGGTGACCTGGGATCCATAACAGTTGTATGAAATTGGATCTGATTCGTGGTTATATAAAATCTCTCACTCAGACTGGACAGATAAAGTGTGAGTCTGGCAGAGAGAATTTGCTCTTTGGGTTTTTGGAACGAGTTCATCAAAAGCTTCCTGCTGCCAGTTTTTAAACAGCAGGTCAAACACCAGGAGGGACTGCCAGTCAGACTGTAAATGTTTCTCTTTTTAAGTCCTAATTAGTCTGGAAAAAGTTATATTCACTTTGTCAGCTCTGTCCTGGTTCACATTCAAACTAAAAGGTTACCAGTCAGCCACAGCGAGCTGTTCGACTGCAGCGAATGGAAACAAAGTGTCTCATCCAAAAAAGGGCGTCGTTTAGCTCGTCTGCAGACGTGACTCATGCGAGATTTGTCATGCTGTCAGCTAAAGTAACCACCCCAAAGTTCTTGTCAACAGAAAATCAAAATAAATCTTTTAGATCAGATAATCAGAGGCTGAAGCTAAGTGAGAGAGATGAGTTGGTCTCGGGGAGAAGCAGCCGTCTGGCCCGGCCTGCTGTCCTACATTCAGCTCACAAGGAAAACTGGAGCAGTGCCGTCTTCGTTCAGGTTCATGCACATGAAGTGGGTCACCGCCGTCACTCACCAAATGCAGGTCGGCCAGGAAACACCGGAGCCAATCAGAGCCCGGGAAGGTGAGGCCGTCTGTCCCTCAGGACGACAATAGGGAGGGGGAGTGAGACCTCCTGTCGTCAGAAGGGCAGGTTACGGACCCTAAAAATGTCCTGAATAAAGACTGAAGGTGTGTGTTTATACTCAGTGAAGTAGGAAACTGTCAGAGCATCACAGGACCTGTTGACCCTCCGTCTTTGCAGATTGTGTTTAGATCAAATTTAGATGAACTGCAGCCGTTTCTGTAACTTTCTGAAACAGATAAGCTGACATTCACACTCACTTCATACAGTGTTTGTTCAGCTGTGTGAAGATGAGAAAGGAGCAGCAGTGGAGGAACTCAGATCCTTTACTGCAGTAAAAGTACATAAGTATTATGAGCTTGATGTAGTTAAAGTATTGCAGTAAAAGTACATAAGTATTATGAGCTTGATGTAGTTAAAGTATTGCAGTAAAAGTACATAAGTATTATGAGCTTGATGTAGTTAAAGTATTGCAGTAAAAGTAGTGGTTTGGTCCCTCTGACTGATATATTATTATATATGACATCATTAGATTATTAATAGTGAAGCATCAGTGTTAGAGCAGCATGTTACTGTTGTAGCTGCTGGAGGTGGAGCTAGTTTACACTACTTTATATACAGTTAGCTAGTTTAGTCCAGTGGTTCCCAACCTAGGGGTCGGGGCCCCTCCAAAGGGTCAGCAGATAAATCTGAGGGGTGGTGAGATGATTAATGGGAGAGGAAAGAAGAAAAAACAAAGTTCTGATACACAAATCTGTTTTCAGTTTTTGGACTTTTTCTCTAATCTTTGATTTTTGCTGAAATATTGGATCATTTGAACATTTATTGAAATGAAAGCATGTGAGAAGTTTAGAGGGAAAAATCACTATTTGGTGGAGCTGTTAACAACTCATAGACATGTGAAATGTGACCCCGACTACACACTGCTTTTTGTAAGACGTCAAAAGACAAAAAGGTTGGAAACCACTGGTTTCATCTTTAACAATGTGTTGTATTTTAAAAGCTTGTTATATTATCCATTGTGTCAAATCTTCATCTGAAAAGTAACTAAAGCTGTCAAATAAATGTAGTGGAGTAGAAAGTACAATATTTCCCTCTGAAATGTAGAAAGTAGCATCACATGGAAATACTCAAGTAAAGTACAAGTACCTCAAAACTGTACTTGAGTAAATCTCTTTTCTCTCCAGCTCTTCTTTTTCATCCACTATTTCTGTAACTTTTCATGTGAACAACAGAGTGTAACATTATGATTGCCTTCCAGGACAGACTGTCTGAAAATATGCACCATTATCTCCATATTTTAATGATATCACGTCTGGCCCCGCCCCCCTCCCCTCTCTGTGACGGTCACCTTTGAGTGAAGCCGTCTGGAACGACTATAAACAGACAACACATCCTAACAACCGGCTCTGAGCGACCGTCCGTCGAGCTTCACTCAGCCTGTGAAAACAGCTGCACGGCGTCTTCAGTGGAGAAAATAACCCTGATGATGTCATAGTGATGTGATGTCATCAGGGTCATCTCAACTTGGGCTTGGAGATACAAACATATAAGACACCATCCAGCTGCAATATGGGAGTTTTAGTATCCAGCAAAGTCAGAATAGTTGCTTTTATTTTGATCATTATTTTTTAATCTGTAGGTGGAGTGGCCCTTTAAAGGCTCCATGAAACAGAAGTTAGAGCGTCTTTAGCTTCTGTACTGCGACGTCTTTCCCAGTGAAACCGAATATTTGAGCGGTGTACAATTACATGAGCTATTTTAAATCAAATCATCGCATTTGATTGGACCACTAAAATGTGGGCCGGGCTCCACACACACCTCCTTCACCTGCTGTTAGATCAGGAGGTCGACGCTCGGCTCCCCTCATCGCTCTGTTAGCCTCTACGACACACAAACAATGACGTGCGGTTTGGCTGCAACTCGCACAAAGTCACATTTGATTGGATGAACTTTTGTAAACACCCCTGAGTGCAGGATGAGTCATCAAACATTTGAAACCGTTTTACAGGAAGAGAAAAGACATAAAAATACTGATTTTGTGACATATATTTGGCATAAAACAAGAGATAAATGAACTATTAATACGGGGGACGCAGGATTAAAACTGGGAAAATGTATTTTTCATTTCACGAGGCCTTTAAGTTTAGCTTAACGATAATCTTTTCTCCAACATATGCAGAGGCTGAAGGGCTGAGTCGCTGGCATACTGCCATAAACACCATGATGCTGACAGTGAAAACTAACAACAGGAAGCTGCAATAAAACTGACAGAGCAGCAGAGTACACCTGTCTGTCTGTCTGTCTGTCTGTCTGTCTGTCCGCCTGTCTGTCTGTCAACAGGCTGAGGCCTCATTAAACTCCTGAGGCTGCAGCTCTTAATCCAGCCAGGAATTAGCGCAGCATCACGCAGCTTTAATACCACCACCCACAACCCCCCACCGCTGTGAAGGAGGAAACTAATGATCCATCGACTGTCTGAAAGACGTCAGCAGCTTCTTCAGAACAATGAAGACTCATCGACACGAAGTCGTCTCCTAATCCTGTCGCTGCGCAGTCAACCACTGAGACATCATCGGCTGTAACAGACCGACATGTTCACATCGACAGGTCGACTTCCTCTGATTCTACACAAATGAGACAAAAGAACATCTGTGTGTCGAACTTTATCAACAAAAACTCTTCTTCTGTTATGAGATGCTTCTTTTGGGCAGGAGCCTTTTAATTAACATCTGCTGTTTCATTGTTAAGTTTATTAGGTCCTTTTTGTTAAAACTCCTGCAGTTGAATGCAACAATCCTGCAATAAATAATACTACTACTACTAATAATAATAATAATAATAATAATATATACTGTAGCACTTTTCAAAACACAGCTACAAAGTCCTTTACAATAAAAACATGAAACACAAAAACAAAGAGAAAAAGAATCTAAAAAGTGATTTTGTTGATGTAAATCTGATCCTCATGACGTTTTGAGATGTTGGTTCAGTTCTATGTCGCGTCTAGCAAGGACTAAAAGAAATAAATAAAAAAGATAAAAATATAATAATAACAAAAACTTAAAGGACAGGTATTACTTTATGACTAATAGTTAATTACACATCTGAGCAGACAAAAATGACCTGCGGAGTTCCTCAAGGCTCCATTCTGGGGCCTCTTCTGTTCAACATCTACATGCTCCCACTGGTTCAGATTATGGAAAACAACAAATTATGTTACCATAATTATGCAGACGACACACAGATTTACATAACCGTATCACCAGGGGACTCTGGTCCAATACAAGCACTGCGTAAGTGCATTGAACAAATCAACGATTGGATGAGCCAGAATTTTCTTCAATTAAACAAAGACAAAACTGAAGTAATTGTTTTTTGAGCCAAGGAAGAACGATTAAAAGTCAGCACTCAGCTTCAATCAACAATATTAAAAACTACAAATCAAGCCAGAAATCTTGGTGTCGTCATGGACTCAGACCTGAATTTCAACAGCCACATTAAGACAATTACAAAGTCAGCCTACTATCACCTGAAGAATATATCAAGAATTAAAGGACTTGTGTCTCAGCAGGATTTGGAAACACTTGTCCTGCATTTATCTTCAGTAGACTCGACTACTGTAAGTGTCTGGATCAGGTCTGGATCAGGTCTGGATATGGAGAAGCAGCGTTCAGTTTTTATGCTCCACATATCTGAACAAACTCCCAGAAAACTGCAGGTCTGCTGCAACTCTCAGTTCTTTTAAATCACAGCTGAAGACTTTTCTGTTTGTTTAATATCACGCACGACACTGTAACTTTTATTCTCCTGTTTTATCTGTCTTATTCTGTCTTTTTATGATAACTTGTGTTGCTTTTATATTCTATCTTGATGCCTTTTTTACTCTATGTAAAGCACTTTGAATTGCCTTCTTGTTGAAATGTGCCTTGCCTAGTAGATTAATCGATTAGGTGATCAATGGGAAACTAATCAGCAACTATCTTAATCAACTAATCATTTTTAGTCTTTGTGTTTTTAAGCAGAAATGCCAAATATTTCCTGGCTGCAGCTTCTTAAATTTGAGGATTTGAAGCTTTTCTGTTTCATACATGAAAGTAAAACTGAATCTTTGGATTTTGGACAAAACAAGAGAAGCACAAACATTTACTTCAGAATATTGAACCATTTCTAGTTCTGTTTTAAAGTCTGTGAAGAAGTTTATGGCAGTTTTGAGAAGAACTTTCATGATATATGATTTCTAGGGCAGCAACTGATGATTATTTTCATCATCAATTAATCTGCCGATTATTTTCTTGATTGATTGACTAATCATTTGAAATGTGAGAAAAATGTAATTTCTTAAACACCAAGATGACGTCTTGTTTTGTCCGATCAAAGCTCCAAAAGTTTACTATCTTAAGCATTAAATCATCACTTTTAAGGACATTTTCACTTATAAAAATGACTGAAATAATTATTTGATTATCAAAAACAGCTGCAGATTATCTTTCAGTTGATCAACTAATTGATCAATTTCTTATCTTTGCAGCTCTGATGATTTCTACAAAAATCCCCTTTTAGACTCTCAAAACATATGGCAGCTTTAATTTAAGAGTAAACAGCAGAGAAGCTGTTGTCCAATCAGAATTCAGATCTACATGAGTGGACTGAAATAGAAAATCAGGCACATGAGGGAAAAATGATTTGAGGAAAAAAAAAAGAAGAAGCTCCAGAACTAAAACTGAATGAACTCAAATATTCTGTGCCGGTAAGATGCATGATTTCAGTTTTGCTCTATTTCTGCTCGGGGGAAACGTGGTGGCAGCTGGCACGCTGCAGGTCACATCCCAAATGTTTTGTAGGCGGCGTGGACGGCTGGAGCCATATGGCCGACAGCATCATGTGACGCAACAATATTGGATTAACAAGACACACACACACACACACACACACACACACACACACACAGAGCCCTAAACCCTGCCTGCTGTTCAGGATACTACCACCACCACCAACAACAACAACAACATCAACAACTCAGGATGCTGAAAAGCCAGAAACATTCTCTGATTGGCTGCCAGCTGTTTTTAAAATCGCATATTTTTCATTTTTCCAAGCAGCAGATGACTGGTGTAGCGTATCGGTGATTATAGTCACTAACAGCTGAGTTATCAGTTGGCTTCTGAAGCTCTGACGTCACCAATAAAAACAAATAACCAGCAGCCGATAAAGACTAAAACATACCTATAAACCTGATGGACATATTCCCATCATTGTTACCACATTACACTAACGAGGTTAAAGTTAGCATGTTCCTATACTCTACACCAGCACCAGGCAGTGACTGGACAACAATGCAGGATTTAAAATACTTAAAAATGTGGCTTTGAAAATGTTTTCTGAGGAGGGAAATGTGTTCAATATTTTTGTTAGACCTCAAGGATACACACAGTGTGTTCTGGCAGGTTTACAGTGTTCATATGAGCAGTGAAAGAGGTTTTCCTCGCTGTAATCATTCCTCCTGTTCATACTGGATATTAATCTCTCTGTGTGCTCTGGACTGAACTCAGACTGGACTTGGTACATCAATCATTGTACTTTCTGTCTGTCGGGCTACTTGATATGCTGAACTGAACTGTACATATCAATCTATCTATCAATCTATCTATCAGATCCCCTTCAAATGTGCTTTCAATGGAAGTGATGGAGGCCAAAATCCACAGTGTGTCCACACAGTCATTTAAAAGTCTGTGTGAAGCTTCTATTCAGCTTCATCAGTCTGAGTTAGTCATATCAAGTGGATATCTGACACATTTACAGTCTTTTTAGCATCAAATTCCCTCTTTGTGTTTCCTCGGACAGTGTTTCCCTGTTGAGCTGCAGGTGGAAGTATAGTAACAAAAAGAGGAACTTTGGCACTAAAAAGACTGTAACGTTGAAAGATATCTACTTGATTTGACTCATTTGGACGCTGAAGCTTCATATTAGCTTCAGATAAACTTTGAAATACATTTTTTACACAGAAGGAGGACTGTGGATTTTGGGACTTCCATTGTAAGGTCATTATGAAGGGATCTTCTAATGGTCAGTATGAACAGGAGGAATGATTACAGCAAGAAAAACAGCTTAAATGTTCATTTGAGCTCCTGACTGTTGGTTTAAGACACACTTGAAAAATTGCAAACCTGGCACTCTGACAGACTGTCAAGTTTTTGTTTTAGGAAGGAGAAAACTACGGAGCCCTCCTGGGGTCACATGGTAGAAAATAAACTCGATGTATAAATCTGTGCTAACAGATTTCTAAACTGTTCCCTCAGATCCACACAATCCATACACATGGATTACATGTCCTCTTCTGTTCTTCAGTGGATGGACCTGCCTCGCATGGACAGCGGTGATCACATTTACCCAGTAAGTTCAATTTTATCTCGATTTATCTGCAGATTTAACAATATGATTTAACAAAATGTAATCCGTGTGCACAGATTGTGAATCCGAGGGCAGAAATCTGTGCACACGGATTTACACATCAAGTTTTTTCCTCCCACCATGTGACCCCAGGAGGGCTCCATGGAAAACTGTTTTGTAGTAAATTACATTCTGTTAAATTTGGTGCATTCATGGCTGTATGTGTGTGTACGTACGTTGTGTCTGCAGTAACAAAGAAATCCTCGAATCAATGTAGTTCTAAATGCTTTAAAGCTTTGTACTGGTTCAGCTCATCCTGTGGTTACCAGAGTAGACGGACGGTGTTTGAGTTATCTCTGTTGAATTTCCCAGAGTTCATATTTGCCTCTGTTTTGCTGATATATTTTGGTAAGGGAGACATATTCTGCTTTTGTGGTTTTCTGTCATTTATATCCTGTTGTGACGTCGGATGTTAAACATGGTCAAAGTTCTAAAACTTGAGGTGAATGTTTGTAGAAATGCTGCCTGCAAGTCGCAGGTCAGGGCTTCAACCTGCTCTGAACGCTTTGTTTGCAATGTTTTTTTCTACCTTGCTTACATGTCCATTCTGTAGCCTTGGTTGCTAAGGTGGTTGCTAAGGTGTTTCCATGTGTCCAACATGTACGGATGGATTTGAGAAGTTGACATTTGGAGTAAAGAAGGAGAAAAAGAAGTGAAATCCTGCTACTATAGTTTGTTTACGTAGCCTCCGGAGCCGGAGGAAGCTTCCTGAAGCTGACCAATCAGAACAGAGTGGGCTCATCAGGAGGCGGGGCCTTAAAGAGACAGGAGCTAAAACAGCCTGTTTCAGACAGAGGCTGAACTGAGGGGCTGCATAAAGGACCAGTAGAAGATAAATAAGGAGTTTTTAACTGGAAATCATGCAAAGATATTCCAGTAGAGCCCCAGAATATAAATATAGAGCTGGAAATTTTTGCATGTACACCTGCTCACTGACCTGCTTCCTCAACATCCTCTTTAACGTTTTCCAGAGCAAAATAACATCTTCTGCCCTTCATACGTGGCGGCAAAGAGAGAATTAACATTACAGTACAGTTACTGTAATGAACATTACAGCCCTACAGTGCTGCTGGCTGTGAAAACGGTCCGAGTGAAACACGATCAATGCTGGAAAAAGATATCTGATTTTATGGTCAACATCAGGCCGATACTACAAATGAACAGGAAGGTTACAACTTCCCCGCTTTAGTTCCTCATCGGCTCAAGAATACTAAAATAATACTGTTCCCATATGACCTTGAACAGCGTGTGTGTGTGTGTGTGTGTGTGTTTCTGGTCACTGTGGCAACAGTTACCAAGCAGCACGGCGAGCTCCACTGAGCCCTGCCTGGAAGATGATGAGGACAATGATCAGGGTGTGTGTTTGAGAGGAGGCCTGTATGAAACACTTAGAGATCATTTAAGTGTTTTCAACTGAAGGACACACACACACACGCACACACACACACACACACACACACACACACACACACACACACAGCAGTTCACCTTCAGTCAAACACACACTCTCAAAGCAGTTGAATGTTAGTCATTATGTGGAAGGTAGATTTTACTGTGTGAATAACAACAATGATGCTGCTGAGAGAAGTTCAGCTCACTTCCTCCTTTCTGTGCTTCAGTTTCCTCTAAACAGACCTTCCTCCTCCATCAGATGCTGCTCCTGTTGATCATTTTACTCATGATGAAAAGGTAAAAAGATAAACCACCATACATCAAACACACGGGCCAAGGTCGGATTTAACAAACTATCTAAATGTCACAAACTTGAAGTGAATCTCTGCTTTCAGCCTGGTGAACGTCACCTGTTCATGAAGGTTCCTGAGATTTCAGCATCATTGATGCTCCTAAAACGTCACATATAAGGCGACATGTTCTGCTGTAACCTCAAAATAAAGAGACGCTTTGACATGAAGTTAGATGCTAAAAAAACATAGCAAAGCGCTACATCACTGATATGAGAGGCGGTCATGTGACAGTCAGAGATATTAGAGGAGAATATTACAGCCTACAGTAGGTGATGTTACAGTCAGCTGCAACACAACATGATGCTGAACTATCGACAGAAACATCACATCAAATAAAGCTCTCAGTGAACCGGCAGCCATGTTTGTTTTACTTATATATTTTATTTTAGTATCATATTTAAACTCCAGATTCATCCTGATTAAAGACAAAGTTCACCCTCATTCATCTTCTATGGGACACGAGTGAGTTGCTCCACAAGGCATTATGGGATTCTGAGCAACGCAGGACTGGCGGACGTTGCCTGGAGGTGATGATGGAGTGAAACTGTAGCTTGGTTTAGAGGTTTAGGAAGCTCTGGGAAGATTGTTGTAATAGTTTCTGTTTTTATTCAACTTTTCTCCAGATGACAGAAGAAATGCGACTTGGAACAAAGTAGCACAAACTGTCAGAGAGAGCGGTGAGTTGGTTATTTACACAATGTTTGCTAAGAAATGCAGGATAAAAACGTGTTATTATTGTGATGTAAACATCTCCGGAGGCCTTGTTGCATGATTTGTTTGCTTCCAGTCGGTCTTCACCAGAACTCATTATGGTTTCAGATCAAATTAGTGTCAAACTGGTGTTTTTACTCTTGTGAAGAACAGAAATGTTTCTGTAGTTACTGCTGTTTGTCTTTGTAAGGGTCGGTGTGGTTTCCACTGATTTTATGGATGAATAAATGGAAGCTTGAAGTATTTAAAAAGTGAAACAAGTTTTTACTGTTTTCATAAAGCTGCACTGTGAAAGTTTCGCTTCATAAAAAAGCTGTTTCTGGTCCAGTAAGATGGTTAAACTGGTGAGAACAATCACACAAACCCAACCCAGCTTCATTAAGACAATCATAAAGGGGAAAATAATCATCGACCAGATCAGGACCCGACTGACTGCAGCTCAGATCCAACAAACAGACGTCACATCAACACAAAACCATCCAGTTCTAACATGTCTTTAGTGGGAATACTTTGCTATGAATTCTGGGTAAATTAACTAAACTAAACTAAAAAAAAAAAAACATGGCTGACGCAACCATCCCAAAACATTCAGCTCCGTTCACTCCAGCAGAAAATGTTTGATGTCTAATTCTACAGTTTCAAGGAAGTTTTACTGAAACACTTCAGCAAAGAACAAAACAAAAGATTTCTGTTCAGACTGAACGTCGGAGCAGAACTGAGAGACTGAAACTTGTTCATGTGGCAAAACTTCTGCAAACTAACAGTCCGACGCAGGAGAGTTTCTTCCTCTTCACTGCTGAATGTTTCCAACTAGTTTCTGCTCCTGTAAAAACTCTTCTTATTACTCTTATTACTCCCTCCACAACGTTATTAACAAACCACTGATTATTAGACATGATTGGTGTCACAGATTGTAACCATGGAAGCAAAACTGACAGTTCAGAGTCAAAGAGTTAAAAGAGTATAGATAATAGATCCACTTTAGTAGTTTTTTTAAGGCAAAAATACCAAATATTCAGTCGTTGCAGCTTCTCAACTGTGAGAATTTGAAGCTTTTCTGTCTCATATGTGACAGTAAACTGAATATCTTTAGATTTTGGACTGTTGATCAGACAAAAAGCAACATTTGAAATCGTCGTCTCGAGCTTTAATAAATCACAACGTGCATTTTTCTCTATTTTCTGACATTTTACAGATGAAACAATGAATCCATTAATGGAGAAAATAATCAACATATTGATTGATATTGAAACTAACTGTTACTTCCTTTCTAACACTACAGACTATTGTCTTAAATCCGGCTGCTAAACTAAACTTAAAATGTCAAAGTGTTGAGACGCAGTGAAACGGGGCTTCAGGAGCCGCTGCAGTCTGGATGAAAAGGTCAAAACTCTTTCTTTCCTTATAAACCTCCGTTCACGGTGAAGACAATGGTACAATAGTTCTATTATTAGTGCTGATCTCAGAGCGTCGTCTGATCCTGTGAGTAAAGTTCATCATCCTTTTAACTTTTTATTGGATCAGACCGTCATGATGTGTTTACTTCAGGAAACGTGTGATTAAACATGTAACTGTTTCAGCGCTGCTATTAAAAGTCTTTACACACATTTAAAGAACCTTAAACAAACCAAGTAGATTTTATCCAAAGTTACAGTCTGTTTAGTTCAAACTTCCTTCTTTGTGTTACTGAAGACTGAAACTTTAGAAGACATCTGTTCAATATGAATAACTCAGACTGCTGAAGCCTCGTATCAGAGTCTAACTTGTTTTGATATTCATATCCATCAGTTAACATCAGTCCTCAGTTTGTACAAAAATGTATTTAAAAGTTAATTAAAAGCTAATATGAAACTTCAGCCGTATTAATTATTAATCAAATATAGTAGAAATCTTCTGTAACAGCAACAAAAGACTAAAAACAAGCTGCAACTGTAGAAGACAAACACTTGATTTGACTCGTTTGAAAAGCTGAAGCTGAATTTTAACTGCAGATAAACTTCTGAACTACAGAGAATTAAACAGCGACTGTTTTAATAATCGATTAATCGTTTTGAGTCATTTTCTTTAAGAACAAACAAAATATATCTCTGATTCCAGCTTCTCTAATGTGAATATTTTCTGGTTTTATGATAATAAACTAAATATCTTTGGGACTTTGGGAAACAGTGATGTGCATTTTTCACCATCTCTAGCCTTTCAATAGACCAAACGACTTACTGATTAATCGAGACAATAATCGGCAGATGAATCAATAATGAGAATAATCATTAACAGGAAGGAGGGCTGTGGATTTATTCCACCATCTTAATGAAAGACCATTAACAACGGATCATTTAATGGTCAGTATGAACAACAGGAACAATTATAGCGAGTAAAACCAGTTTCAGTCTGCGTGTTGTTTTAATACACACTTAAAAAAAACGGTGAACTTGCCCTTTAAATGATAGAAACTTCATATCATCATTAGAAGGGCAGAACCTGGTCTATTCACGATCATAATCAGATATTTTACCCGGTAAAGATTCTTTTTCCAGGAGCTTTAACGTGTAAATTTACCGGATTGTGTTGATAGAAGAATAAGAATGAAAGCTGAGAGGAAGCTGTCTGTTTCTATGGAGACAAATAGTAAATGAAGTGTTGAACTCACCGGCATCATGTTGGCACTTCTCCGCTCTGTCGCATCCAGACTGCAGCTGAAACCATCAAACCATCAAACCATCATCCTCCTCTTCCTCTCTGCAGTCCGTCTGGCTATTCTTCTTCTTCTTCTTCTTCTTCGCTTCTTTCACATCTGATTTATATCTTATATTTCAGCTCCTCCTCGACCTGTTGCAGTGAACCAGCAGGCCCTTTCTTCTATCTGTCTGATCCCTCCGGAGAGAATAAAAGATGATTTATATGTTCAGAGCTGCTGAGCACGAGGCGGCAGGAAGCAGCTTTTAACCATAAAGCCGCTGCAGGTTTTTGAAGGTGTGAGCAGAAAACAAAGCGCGGCGGGCGGAGCTGCGGCGGCTCCCTGCTGAGCATCAGTCTGACTGTACGTGTGTTTGGATCACGACCGTTCAATCAGCGCAGACCGGTGACCGGCAGAGGCACGGTACGGGAGAGCTACAGCGCTTCCGGTGCGGCTTTTCAGAATAACAGCGTCGTTTGTAGGACTAAAGTAGCTGATTCCAAACTGCCATCATCACCCACATCTCAGATTTGTTCAACAATTTAAACCGATTTTCCGTAATAAATATAAATTGTAAATAAATAAAGAAATATATAATTTATATGACATAGAAAACAGATGAATAGCCTAGATGATAATAAAAATCAAACAAAAAGAAGCTTATTTATTGTGTATAACACTTATCAAAATCAGTAATTACAAAGTGCTTTACAGGACAGACATGACAGAGTAAACAAACACACACACATTCCCACATATACAACATTTAGAAATATATAAATAAATAAAGATTATAAGAAAATCCTCATGATAAAAGTTTTCAGAAGCGACTTCAAAGAAGATTATGATTGTAAAATTCTGAGCGACAGACAGTGTGTGATTTATTATATCAATAATCAATCAAATAGGAAATGAACCAAAAAACGTAGTCACATGTTTTTGTCCCACATAATTTCTATTGAAAATAATTAACAGGATTGTGAAAGAGTCAGAAAGTTTGATCATTTTTATAATAATATCTCACACCTGTCTAAGCCCTCCATATAAAAAATAACACAATATGATCACAAACATATTTAAATATAACAGTAAATGAGAACCAAGTTCTATCGTTATCTAAAACAAACTTGAGTTGTAGGGAGAAAGGACGACATTTGAGGATTTAAGGATGCAGTTTGTCACTGTAACAAAAATCAGTGTCTTTAATGTCACAAAAACACAAGAACTTCTTCTAAATTAAACGCTGTTAAAAGCAACAAAATAATGATCCCAATTCAGAAATATCTGATCAGAAAAAAGTAAATTTACGTCTCATTTTTCACTTATTTTCAAGTTATAGGAGACAGGCTGCTCAAATCTCCCTTAAAGTAAATGTTTAGTCTTAAAGTGTCTTAAAATACAGCTCTCATGCCTGTATGTACTTAGAAAAACTGCTGTGTGGTTCCTGTTGTCCATACGGTCTGTAAACAGATCCCACATGAGTGGCGTCGAGTGTCAGTCAGCATCTCTAAAACATCCTGAAAGACAGAATTTCTTAGTAAACAGTACGGACAGACAGGAGGACTTAGTGTCAACATATTCTTTAATCTGACTTAATCATGAAGGAGTTTAACGGTTATTGTAACCTTGAAGGTCACTTTATTCCAGGAAACATTTTACTAGTCAGATTAATCTTAACATTAATATTTTAGGGTTTTATGTTTCTACAGTTTAATTTCCCCCAAAAACTGTTTACCACCCTTTGCATAAAATCAAATTACTCAGCTACAGTAGTCAAATATGCACGAGACATTGTCTTATGTGACAACATTCATTTCATAACCAGACTTTTCTTTGCTGAAAGTTGCAGTTTGGTTTTACTGTTGGCCACCACAGCTTTTATTGTGAAGGACGATTTATTCATCGTCCGGTTTTAATATCAGCAACTTGACTTCACCTGGTCTCCTGGCAACGGGAATAAACTCCTCCTCCTCTGCCGTTAATGCGTGCGTGTGTGTGTGTGTGTGTGTGTGTGTGTGTGTGTGTGTGTGTGTGTGCGCGCGCGCGCGTGTGTGTGTCGACCTCCAACAAACCTGCGCTGAATCTGTGACGTGTTTTTAATATTATTAATGAGTAAGAGAATGAAATATGAATATAATTCTCTCTCTGTCACATGTGTGTCAGTATAAATTGAGATGTTGATACACAGAATATCATGATGTATTAGCTACATTTTCTGGAAAATAATGAATTAAATTAAATCAAAGTACTTCATCACACTGAGGCAAAAATCATAAAAAATGAATATAACAATAAATAAGTGAGATATAACATCAGATACATTAAAGATGCCATAAACATGGACAGGAGACAAATCTATATGATATCACAGATGTATGTATATGTTGTATATGTTCTACTACTGAACAGGTTTAGTTTCAAAGATTAACACCAAATAATTCTGTATTTAGTGAAACTTGTGGCAAAATAAATACAGTTTCAAAGCCTTAAAGGACAAAAACCTTTGGATATTTACTATCAACATTAAAGCTGATGTTTCCAGATGATTACAGACTTACAGACAGTTGCTGTGAACAACACGAAGATCAACCGTGATCCAGTTTCATCCAGATTTATCACTGGAGAGCCGTTCACTAACGACACAAGTCTGTACGTTTAGTTTATTTCTTTTAATTCATTTAAGAATAAAACAGGTTTCTAACAGTGTTTCAGGTTGTGTCTGAGGGGAAATGTTATGTTCATCATTTGTAAGTTTCAGTTTATTTTAATCTCATTTGTCTAATAATGATTCTACAGACTTTATCAGTTATTCACACAATAAACAGCAGCAGCTTCATCTGTGAAAGTTCTGTTGTTGTTGTTTCATAAATAAATGACATCAGTAAACTATTTCTGTTGGACTTCCACCTGGAGAACTAAAGTGTTCTGGTCCAACAGGTTAAAGATGTTTATGAGACCTGATGACCGCCCCCCGACCCCTGACCCCTGACCCCCGACCCCCTGACCCCTGACCCTAACCAGCCCCCCATTGATGCTGCATGTTTGTGCTGCAGCTGGATGTACTTGGTATGGATGCAGGATTAAATCAAAATCAAAAACAACTTTATTGTTCAGCTTCGTTGCACAACAGCAGAAACTCACCTTCAGCTTGCAGCACGATGATCAACATCAACATCATCCACGTTATAAGTTACTAAAACAGTAAGTAAAACACATCTCACACTGTATTAGATGCAACTTCATGAAAAAGAAAGGATTAAATTGCTTTAAATAATTCAAAATTAATTCAAGATCAATTTTCAAAGTAAAGTGCAGGTACATGGGATGTAAAACAGTCTTGGCGTGTCCATTAATGACCAGTTTAACTAATGGGATGAATGGTTTTTTACAGACTCTGACACAGTGTTGAATGTTAGAACACTTTAGATAATAACAGACTGGAAACTGGTTGGACTGCACCTTTAACTGCATCACTGCTCAATGACGTCTTTCTTCTTCATGGTTTGTTTTGTCTCATCTGATATATCAGCCAATAGGAGCTCATTATAGATACTGTATATGTTGGTATCTGTGTATATGACGGCTGATACATGACAAGAAATGTTCTTTTTAAAAAAAAAACAGAAAAAAGTACAGAAATGTCACATTTGTTAAAAAAAAAAAAATCTAGGGAATCTTATCAATGTTGAGTTGAGTAAAGAAAATCAATATTGATCAATATGTCATATTGTCAGATTTTCTAATACCTTATCAATATCAGTATCAGCCTCCTGTATTGGTTAAGTACTGTAGAACATACAGTAGAAAGACACAGTTGAACAGTATGAACAGATGCTTGTTTTTCAAAATAATATCAACACACTTTATTTATTTCAGAGCTGAAAATAAAATAAATAATATAAATAAAGTTTTCTCATTCATTAAGGACACATTTAAAGACTTTCTTAACTTCCTGTACGGTTCATTTATGTTTTCAGCTTTATTGTCAATTAAGGAGTAAAAACAGTTACAGTAAACAAAGTAAAGCAGTAATATGAGGAAGTTCTGCAGTAAAATGATTAAATAACACACTGGACACAGAAATACATTTACTGAAGGAGGTGATTATGGGATAAATTTAATGTTTCGCTTAAAAACAGATTGATCGTTGATGAGCTGTCTGGCCAGCAGAGAGCAGCACTGCGCATGACTGAGTTTCTCCCACAGAGGAAGTAAAAGCTGCGAGACAGGAAGTAGGCAGTGTTTACAGTTTCTACAAAATGACAGCGTAAAAAAAATAAACTATCGTGGTAGAAACTAGAGCTACAACTAATGATTATTTTCATTATCGATTAATCTGTTGATCGTTTTTTCAATCAATCCATAAAATGTCAGAAAATGGTGAAAAATGTTGATCAGCGTTTCCCGAAGTGACGTCATCAAATGTCTTGTTTTGTCCATAACATAAAAATATTCAGTTTACTGTCATAGAGACTAAAGAAAGCAGAAAATATTCATATTTAAGATGCTGGAATCAGAGAATTTGGACATTTTTTCCTGGAAAAAAAGACTCAAAGTGATTAATTGATTATCAAAAGAGTTGGTAAATAATTTAACAACTAACCAGCTGTAGTAGAAACATGACTAATAAACGAATAAAGACAAATAAACACCGGAAGCAGCTTGTGGAAAACATGGAAAAAATAAGATGATACTTTTAATTTGAACCCGGAAGTGTGTTTTATGTTTGGAGTGTCACGTGCAGCCTTCACGCACACACACGTGGATAATGGAGCTCAGCAACACTGGACTTTATATGAAGAAATAGACGCTTTTACTGGATCTGCGCTGCCAGCAGTGAGTCGGTGAGTCTCAATGTGTGTTTGTGTCGTAAATCTGCCTGTTAAACAGCTTCTGGTTCACCAGTGAAACCAGTAAACACACTAACAGAGAGATTCCTTTCATCTGTAACATCTAACAGTTATTTCGACATGAAAATGATTCACCAACAAAAAACCACGCAGGCAGAATCCAAGAGTTTGTCTTATTGATAACTAATAACTTTAATTTACACTCAACCGCCGCCTCGATGAACTACTGACTGTCTGGTTTGGTGGCGAGTTTCCGGCTCTGTAGTTAAAGTATTGCAGTAAAAGTACATAAGCAGCGGCTCTGAATCCTCCAGCTGTTTGTTATTGATCCACCTTCTACTCACTGTTACTGTTTACAAGCGGAAGTTAGTTTAAGTATTGCAGTAAAAGTACACAAGTATTATGAGCTTGATGTAGTTAAAGTATTGCAGTAAAAGTACATAAGTATTATGAGCTTGATGTAGTTAAAGTATTGCAGTAAAAGTAGTGGTTTGGTCCCTCTGACTGATATATTATTATATATGACATCATTAGATTATTAATAGTGAAGCATCAGTGTTAGAGCAGCATGTTACTGTTGTAGCTGCTGGAGGTGGAGCTAGTTTACACTACTTTATATACAGTTAGCTAGTTTAGTCCAGTGGTTCCCAACCTAGGGGTCGGGCCCCTCCAAAGGGTCAGCAGATAAATCTGAGGGGTGGTGAGATGATTAATGGGAGAGGAAAGAAGAAAAAACAAAGTTCTGATACACAAATCTGTTTTCAGTTTTTTGGACTTTTTCTCTAATCTTTGATTTTTGCTGAAATATTGGATCATTTGAACATTTATTGAAATGAAAGCATGTGAGAAGTTTAGAGGGAAAAATCACTATTTGGTGGAGCTGTTAACAACTCATAGACATGTGAAATGTGACCCCGACTACACACTGCTTTTTGTAAGTGGAAGTATAAAGTAGCATCACATGGTAAAACTCAATCAGTACCTCCGCCTGCAGCGCTGCTGTTAATGACAGGAAGTTACATCACAACAGCGTGTTGGATTTTAAAGGTTTTGTGTTTTCAGCGTCACGTCAGAAATGTTTCTTCCTCCGTCCTGAACCTTCATCATCTAACATTTCATCTGTTCTTCTCTTCGTCAGTCGTCATGACGGGGAGACAGAAGCAGCGACGGGCGCCGGCGGTCACAGAGAAGAAAAACATGGCGAGCAGCAGCGATGATGAAGACTCCGATGTGGAGAAGAACTTCACACTGCTCACCAAGAGAGGAGGAGGAATGAGTGAGGAAGGAGAGCAGTACTGCCAAGAAGAGGAAGAGGAGGAATTCAGTGGCGAGGAGGAAGGGTCTGATGTTGAAGAAGAGGAGGAGGAGGAGGAGGAGGAGGAGGAGGAGGAGGAGGAGGAGGTTGAAGGGGATGAAGGGGATGAAGAAGAGGACAGAGACAGTGAAGCCTCTGATGAGGAGGAGGAGGAGGATGATGATGATGATGATGATGATGATAATGATGAAGAGCCAGAGGATGTTGGTGGTAGCAGTGAGATCCAAACCAGAGAAGACATTAAGAACGGTGAGTTTATCTGCTGATATTAATACAGATAATAACTTAAAAACATCAATAACTGATATTATATAAATAATAATTTATCTTTGAATATTAACATCTACTAATAATATAAATGTTCTTTCAGTTATTTAAATCATAAACTTTATTTTTATTGTTTACAGTTCATATCAATAGATCAAATGTTCTGATCAGATCTGGTTTATATTGACGTCAATATAATCAATTCATCTACAGTTTCAAGTAGAGAAACGATTAATCTATTAGTTTATCGACAGAAAATCAATCTGCAGCTACTCTGATAATCAAATAATCGTTTCAGTCGTTTTTCAAAGAAGAAGTCAAATATTTCTGATTTCAGCTTCTCATATGTGATGATTTTTGACGGTAAATTAAATATTTTAAGTTGAATAAACAGAAAACATCAGTGTGAACGTCATTCTTTCACTTCTTCACCTTATTTTAAAAGAACAGTTTGTAAAACATGAGAAGACTGATAGCAGGTCTATACAGTCACCATGAAGCAGCTTAGCTTAGCTTAGCTTAGCTTAGCTTAGCTTAATTTAGTTTAGCTTAGTTTAGTTTAGTTTAGCTTAGCTTAGTTTAGTTTAGCTTAGCTTAGTTTAGCTTAGTTTAGCTTAGCTTAGCTTAGTTTAGTTTAGCTTAGTTTAGCTTAGTTTAGTTTAGTTTAGTTTAGCTTAGCTTATTTTAGTTTAGTTTAGCTTAGTTTAGCTTAGTTTAGTTTAGCTTAGCTTAGCTTAGCTTAGTTTAGTTTAGCTTAGTTTAGTTTAGCTTAGTTTAGCTTAGTTTAGCTTAGCTTAGTTTAGTTTAGCTTAGTTTAGCTTAGTTTAGTTTAGTTTAGTTTAGCTTAGCTTATTTTAGTTTAGTTTAGCTTAGTTTAGCTTAGTTTAGCTTAGTTTAGTTTAGCTTAGCTTAGCTTAGCTTAGTTTAGTTTAGCTTAGCTTAGCTTAGCTTAGCTTAGCTTAGCTTAGTTTAGTTTAGTTTAGCTTAGCTTAGTTTAGTTTAGCTTAGCTTAGCTTAGCTTAGCACAAAGCCTGTAAACAAAGGGGAACAGCTAGCGTAGCTCTGATCAAAGCTAACATCTGTAAAGCTTTCTGATCCACTGACGGCTGAGATTTAATGAGATAAACTATCGTAGCAGCTGATGTGAAGAAAACTGCTGTTAAACTAACATTTGATCGATGACTGTGACTAACGATTATTCTCTATCAATTAATCTGCAGTTTATTTTCTTTATGAATATAAATAATAGTGGAAATGTTTGTTTGCATTTGAGAAACTGAAACCTGCAAATATTTGATATTTTTGCTTTAAAAAAATGACTGAAACGATTATTCAATAATCAGCTACAGTTTGTTAATTTTCTGTTTATTGATCTACTAGAGCTGCAACTAACGATTATTTTAATTATTGATTCATCTGTGAATCATTTTCTCGATTAATCGATTAGTCATTTGGTTTATAAAATGTCATTAAATGATGAAACATGTCGATCAGTGTTTCTTAAAGCTCAACATGACGTCATCAAAAACTCAAAGATCTTCAGTTTATTGTCATAAAAACTAAAGAGACCAGAAAATATTCACATTTAAGAAGCTGGAATCAGAGAATTTTTACTTTTTTTCTTTAAAAAATGACTTAAAATGATGAATTGATTCATATTTATGTTTTATGAGTGTTTTCATGTAAATTAAACTTATCGACTCTCTGTTGTGTCAGAACTGTCCAACATGTCCTTTGAGGACATCATGAAGCTGCAGAACAAAGTCGGAACCAAAGTTTACAACGAGGTCGCCTACGGCAACGACGGCAAGAGTCACCAGAGCAGCAAGAAGAAGCGACTGAACAAGAACAGGTGAGCAGCGTTTCCGCTCGCTCAGCTGCTGAACCTTCAACACTGACGTCACGCGTGTTCTTACGTTCTGCGTCTTTGTTTTCAGGCCGATGGAGATTTCATCCAAGAAACCGGCGCCGTTCCTGCGTCAGGTCGTCCCAGTCAGGAAACCAGTGAGTGAAGCAAACCTGCAGAGCTGAACTTGTGTGTTTATGAGAAGAAAAATCAGACGTTTTCTCACATGTTTCTGTTTTTTTTGTGCCGTAGACGCTGAGAGATCCTCGATTTGACGACCTGTCGGGAGAATACAAGGCTGAGATCTTTGAGAAGACGTATAAATTCATCAATGACATTAAAGACAGAGAGAAAGAGGTGAGAGAACGTCATCTGCTGCTGGTGTAGAGGTGCTTCCATCAGTCAGGACGTTAACTTCACTTCCTGTTTCGTCTGCAGATCGTCCAGAAGAAGCTGAAGAAGACGAAGACGAGCAGCCAGAGGAAGGAGAAGCTGCAGTTCCTGCTGAAGAGGATGGTGAGTCTCCTCCGGGGCTTCCTGTGTGCGGTCCGATGACGGCGGGCGGCGTCCGGTTTTTTTAAACGTGTGTGAACTTCTCTCTCTCTCTCTCTGTGCAGGAGAACCAGGAGCGAGCGAGGAAGAGCCGAGAGCAGCAGAGAGAGAGAGAGCTGCAGTTCAAGAGGCAGCAGAGAGAGCGAGCCAATCAGGGCGAACGACCGTTCTTCCTCAAGAAATGTAAGACGACACACGTTCATAGAATAACTGATCAGATTCATCAAGAGATAATTAATTATCTGTATGAAACAAGATCTGGAAACATCCAGGAGAACTTTAACTTCCTGTCTGGGACACCTGATCGCTTGAATAAACGTTCAGGATGGTTCTAATGGTTGCAGAATAGTCGGTCTTGATTCAGCTCTTTACAGAAAGGACGAGGAAGGAAGTGTCTCCTGGCAGAAAGCTGCCAGTCTGAGCCTTTGAGCTCCAGGAGGCGCCGTAGAGTCTCTCTGGAAACTCAAAATGTGTTGTCGCCCCCCGGTGGACGATAAAGATCTATTCTGTTAGTTACAAACCTACTTTAAATATACAGACACTGTAATGAACTACGTGCTATCTGCACTCAGACAACCTGATTAAATAAAGTTTAATTAATGAAATGAACAATATTACAAAACATTTGATTAAAAGATAAAAATCTGAGAGAAATGTGTTAGAAAGTGTTTTAATATCCTGTTTGTGTGACTCAAAACGCTTTACAAGTAAATATAGATGATGAAAAAAGAAAAAGAAAGCAGCGAAACCATGTTTAAATATTAATGTTTAAATATGTTTAAATATGTTTAAATATGTGATAAAACAGGAAGACAATGAAGGCAGGGAGGAAGGTAAAATGCTAATCCTTAAAAGTTGTTGGTTGAAAATAAAAACTTTTTAAAAGGTTATAAAAATTCTGTAAATATGAAAAAAACAACTTCATCTTTGTGATTCTTTGATCAGACGACTTGTTGAGTTTCTAAACTAAAATCATCTGTTTTTTGGGGTTTTTTTTCCAGCGGAGAAGAAGAAGCTGCAGCTGGCTGAGAGATACGAGGAGCTGAAGAAGAGCGGCAAGCTGGAGAACTTCCTGAGCAAGAAGAGGAAGAGGAACGCCGGCAAAGACCGCAGGAAGCTGCCGAAGCAGATGCAGCAGAAGAAGACTGCGTGAGGCGTTCAATGACCAAAAAAAAAAAAAAAAAAACACGTGAAGAAGAAGCTGCAGGGCGCCGCGTGTAAGGGAAGTAACGGACAGACTGATGGTCCTGATGGATGAAGAACTGAATCAACTTTATATTATTGTCAAAAGTTTAAATATGTTTTATTGCAAAATGTGTGGTGCATTCAGGGACGCTCCGACGTCTGAGCGCTCCTGGTGAAAGGGTGTCAGTGAACACACCGTCAGTGAGAGTTTTCCAGTCTCTGCTTCAAACTGTGTAACGACGTCTTTCTGTCCAGATAAACAGCAGCTGCCACCGAGTCCGAGCCTCAGAAAGCGGTTTAAACTCTCTGTTTTCATCCAGATGGTTGGAAGGGTGTTTGAGACGGTGTTTCTCAAACATCACTGAGTGTTTATCATGTAGAGAAATGTTGGAGATGTAAAGTTGGAGGACTTTATAAAATCAGCTACGAGTCGAACTGTTCATCTAATACGGATGTAAACGGCGTCTCTGTGTTGCTGTCCAACTCTGAACTGTAGATAACATGTTTGTTTTTATATTCTTCTTCTGCTTCTCCGTCACTGAATGTTTCCCTGTAAAACGTCCTCATAACGTTTCTTCCTCAAGCTTTTCCAGTCAGTCGTGTTTTTAAAGATACAGAACAAACACTCTGCTTGGAAAATGTCTCTAATATGTTTTTTGTTCCTATTAAAAAAAAAAAAAAAAAAAAAGCTCAATTACGTGAAAACCTTCAAACATCATCTCCTCTTTGTCCTTCACTGAAAAATCCTGAATCTATAAATATGCAAATATTGTTCATTTCTAAAGTTTTCCTGATGTTTCCAACCTGTTTTAAGTGTTTGAACACTGTTACACACGAGGTACAATACAAAATATTTACCCAGAATTCATCCTGCATATTAATCTAATTCAGTATATAATACTAATCTTCATGAAACCAACAAACTACATTGTTTTATACTAGCAGGAAATGATGCAATCACACTGTGACTCCAGAATTAAAGTCAATTAAAAAAATGTTCTTTCAAAAATTTTAAGGTTATTTTATTGTTTTCTGTTGGTTCCTGCAGCTGTTTCACCACCATTCACGATTACTCTTAATATTGTCGAGTCCATCAACAGCAGGTTTTTAATTAATACAGACCTGCAGTGTGGTAGATCAGACAGCAGAGGGAGCTGCAGGACAGAAGATACAAGCAGCTCAACACACTTCAGAGGACAACGAGACACTAGTGATTTATGTTCTGGGGACATTTCATCATCGTCAGTGTTTGTTACGTGAAACATCTAAATCAGTTTTATCTGCTGCAGCTGTGTTTTAAAGGACGAGTTCACATAAGTGTGTCTTCAACCAACATTCTCTCTCTGAGACTGAGACAGTGAGTCAAATCAAGTAGATATCTTTCAACGTTACGTCTTTTTAGTGTCAAAGTCCCTCTTTTTGTTACTATACTTCCACCTGCAGCTCAACAGGGAAACACTGTCCGAGGAAACACAAAGAGGGAATTTGATGCTAAAAAGACTCGTCCACTGACTTCACTGCAGTTTCAGCTCATCTCAGTGACACTTCAAAGGTTCTGGTTCGAAGAGAAATTAGTCTCAATAATGGTGACAAATGCATTTTATATGATCAACAAATACATCTACAAATTCATCATCCAATCCACAAATGACTTGAACAAATGCAAAACAATTTAAGTACTTTATATATTTTATATGTATATATTCAACGTCACGTTCACAGATCTGATAACATTTGTTTCTGTAACGTTCACGTGAAGTTGTGAGACAAATGAATGCTGCGTTTACGTGCTGAAGGAAAACTCGGACATCAGGCTTTTCAGCGCATTCATTCCAAAAAGATTAAATAGCTCGTCACCCACACTATGATTAGATGATATAACTACATAACTGCGACCAAATAAGTATTTTTACATGGAGTATTCAAACTTCATATTCACTGCAGCCTGTTTTTGTCACGTCTATAAACTGTTTGTATAGATATATGGCAGCTAGGTGGCGTATTTCTTCTTCTTCTGCTGGGACCAGGCACAAAGTGCATCTGTCCGAACGAGTAATCCATAGTGGATCATCCAGGAGGATCATCCTCTTCACTAAATCTGTTTCCATCACATTTTGCTTTTATCGATGCATCAACTTCTCAATTAAGCAGGCAATTTCTTTTGTGATATTTTTTTTCAAACTTCCAGCGTTTCCTTCTTTCTTTAAATATAATTAAAAAGCTTATAAAAAAAAGGGCAGATGGAAACCGACTGAGTAACGACATATTTGCAACTTGCCAAATACGTTAATTAACAACATTTTCTCATTATGTGACGATGACGGAGACGTAACTCAGCAGCGTTACGTTTTTTTAGCAATGTAGTCAAATATAAACTAGGAAACAGAGTGAAGATACTTTAATTCAGCTGAAAACAAGTTAAAGCAAATCTACTTCTTATAAATATATGTATTTAAGTATAAAAACAAAAACAAGAGGGAAAAAAACACTACATGGTACAGAGAATCAGCAGAAAATCTGTCCAAACCGGTTGATCTCACAAGTTTTTTAGCTTAAAGCAGAGAAGAAGTCTTTCTTTCTGTTTCTCTCTCTCATCCTGAGGCCCCCCGGGGTCCCTAAAAGTCAATTAGCGGTGTATAACGAGAACACAACGCTTAATACTTTCCTCCACGGCGGCTCAATCCTGTTTTCTCTGCTGTCTGACAGGTGGCATTCATCCCATCAGAGTCCCCACAGCAGGACAATAGAGGACAAGGTGGGGGCCATCACATGGAGGAGGGGGGGGGAGGGGGGGGCAGCAATAATACAGGGCCTTATATTCATGAGCTAATACACCCCATTCAACCTCACCCCCCCTCCACATCACCCTCCACCTTCTCTTTTGTGTCGCTGCTGTTATAAAAGACTCTTCAGTGTTGCTGCTTTTAACGGACGGTTGGTGTGTGTGGAGCTAAAAGAGCTGCAAGTTTCCTTATTATTACAATTGTTAATTGGATTGACTTATTCATATAAATGAGAATAGACGATTAATACAAAAATGTTATTATTCACAAGGACAGGTTCATCATTTTTCAGGTGTGTCTTAAACCAGCAGTCAGGTGTCCATAGTAACAGTGAAAGAGGTTTTCCTCGCTGTAATCATTCCTCCTGTTCATACTGGATATTAAAAGATCCTTCAAATGTGTTTTCAATGGAAGTGATGGAGGCCAAAATCCACAGTGTGTCCACACAGTCATTTAAAAGTTGATGTGAAGCTTCTATTCAGCTTCAGCAGTCTGAGTTAGACTACTGAGTTTCTGAGTTTCCACATATTCTGTGGAGTCATGGTCTCAGCTGAACTCTACAATGAAGCTTTATGACACTGTGAAATATTCACACTTTGTTTTCTGTGGTTTCACTTCAAACTGAAAGTTTTGTCTTTTTGGAAACTTTGTGTTTTTGACTAGAAATGAAACTAAAGTTCTGTGGATTTGATCAGATGTTTAAATAGAGATTTAATTTTAAATAGAAATCCTAGTTTGACACATTTATGACATAAAACAGGTGATTACTCTACTCAGTTTGATTGACAGGACAGATGATCAGAGGGGCGGAGTTTTTACCACCATCATTAGGACCAGGACTGAAGTATGGGTTGAGTTTCTCAGTGAAGGAGCAGCCAGTAAAGGAGTAGATAAGAGCTGCAGCATCTACGTTATAAAAGGAGACCAGACCCTCCTCATAATCCACAAACACCCCCACCTTCTGAGGCTGAGACTTCAGAGAGAGACGGACTGAAGGACCAGCACAAGCTTTGTACTCATTTCCATTTCTCAACCATATAGTCCAATAACCATTCTGAGGTCTCAGTGTGATTTTTCCCTTCCTGTTGATGGACTCTCTGGTCACTCCTAAATCCCAGTCAGTCTTCCTTTTAACCTGAACCTCAAAGTAAAATCTGCCTGAAGAGAAACTCTGCTTTCCTAAAACACCAGGACAATGAGAAAATCTCTTTGGGTTGTCTGGGAGATCCTTCTCCACATCACTATCATTTACTTGTTTCTCATCATCAGACAGGATGAGATCAGGATGTGCTGTATCAGGATCAAGAGTCACATCCACTGCATACTGCTGGACCCTCTTCAGCTCAGCCTCAACCAGCTTCTTCATCTCTTTACTGAGCGTCTCCTCCAGCTGAGTCACAGCTCTCACCACAGTCCCCTCATATGATAGTGGACGGACGCTGACCTCTGTCCAGTCTTTGGTGGGTGGAGCAGCTTTCAGGGACGGGAAGTTTTGGAGGAGGTGGAGGTGGTCTTCAGAGTGTGAGAGCTGCTTCACCTCAGAGCTTCTCTTCATCAGCTCAGAGATTTCCTGTTCCAGCTCTTTGATGAAGTCTTCAGCCTGTTTCTCTGTCGTTCTTTGCTTCTCTTCAATCGTCTCAATGAGCTCATTCAGGCTTCTCTCAACAGACTTCATCAGAGCGGTGAAGACCTGAACACCTTCTGCTATCTCTGTGTTTGCATCTTCCTTACTGAAGTCAACTGACCGTTTGATCTTTTGAATCTTCAGTCGTCTCTTCTGGATCATCTGCTGAATTTCAGCCTCTGTCTTCCCCAGCTCTGCCTTCTTTCCTTCATATTCTTCTTTCAGAGGAACAAACTCATGTGTCTTGTGGTCTAAAACAGAGCAGAGCATGCAGACACATGTCTGGTCGGTCTTACAGAACAGCTCCAGAGGTTTATCGTGCTTCATACACGTCCTGTCTTCCAGGTTCTCCACAGGGTCCATCAGCTGATGTCTTTTCAGACGTGAAACTGTCAGATGAGGCTCCAGGTGAGTCTCACAGTAGGAGGTCAGACACACCAGACAGGACTTCAGGGCCTTCAGTTTGGTTCCAGTACAGACGTCACAGGGAACTTCTCCTGGTTTGGCAGCTTGTTGCTCTGAGCTGCTGCTGCTGGCTTTCTGTTGAGCTTCCAGTCTGAACTGAGAAACCATCTCAGAGATGAAAGTATTCACCTTCAACTTAGGTCTTGTGTAGAAAACCTCTTTACACATCGGACACGAGTACTGGTCATTACTGTTCCAGTGTTGAGTGATGCAGTTTTTGCAGAAGTTGTGTCCACATGGTGTGCTGACTGGATCAGTGAACACATCCAGACAGATGGAGCACAGAAACTGATCTTCAGATCGCAGACAGCTGGCAGCAGACATATCTACACACTGAGTGTGAAAAACAAAATAAACAATTTGTTTAAAATTCAATTTCAATTATTTGTTCAAAAAGAAATAAAGATAATTACTGTTGTAATAAGTATAACATGTGATATTAGGTAAAGTAATTTTGAATATTTCTGTTATTGATCGGGATGGGAACACGTGAACGGAGTCGTGAGCAACCGTGATCATTGAAGTCGTGCTGGCAGCTCAAACAGTTATCCACAAGGCTGCATGGTGAGTTTAAAGTTGTTGTTTACTTTGATGACGTGTTTTATGTGAGCTGGTTTACACAAACACAGTAAGAGACTGTCATCTGCAGCTCTTTATCTAACAGCTCATTGTGGCTGTTTCTGCTTGTACTATTCTTCCATACAATCTTTAAAATGAACCACTGACAACATAACACAGAATATGTCCAGATCTTGTTGTGTAGACCAACTGTTATTGAAGAATAGCACTGCTAACAAAGCTCTGCTAACTTGGTGACAAACACCTTTTATTACCTGCAGCTGCTTCACAATAAAAGCTGCTGCTTGTTGGTAGAACGCTTTTAATGTGAAACAGCTACAGGAAATAGAATGCAGTGTGTCTGTAGGAAGTGATCAGTAAATAGTAATAAGACCAGGAAGGTTGGAGTGAAGCTGAACTCCAAACCACAGAAATTCAGTTACAAGTTACAAAAGTCCTGAGAACTGACACAGAGAGACTGTTTCAAAAACAATTAAAGTTGTTTCACTGAATCTGTGTAAAAACATCTTTAGTTATATTGTCACTAATTTCACAAGTGTCAGTATGAAATGAAAAGAGTGGAACTTCCTGTCTGCTGTGTTAAAGCTGGTTGTTGAAACATTAAATATGATCAGTTGTACTCACCAGTGTTTGGCAGAGACTCTGCTGTGTTGTTGAGAAAGACTTGATGAACTCAGTTTAATTTTTATTTGGACAGAAGTGGAGAGACTCGACTGCAGCTCTGCTGTCGCTCTGACACACTTATAGTTTCAGTTCTGCAGAGTGACGTTGCAGCTCTATTGTCTTTCCAGTGTTGCTCCTCCTCTTACTGCAGCTCTGATTGTGAGTTTGTTTCCTCCTTTTGATTTACAAGATTAATTACAGGCAGCCAGTTGTTTTTGCTGAAGTTTTCATGAAACTATTAACTTCTTTTTCTCTTTATCTTGAACTGAGTTTCCAGTTTACTTCACAAAATGAGGTGAAAGACTTTTGACAACAACCAAAGGATCATTTTATTTTATCTCATTCAGATACGATTTCTGTATTTTGCTTCATGTTCTACCTTATTTGTTCCTTTGCTGTAAAGCCGATTAGTTGAGACTGTTTTGTGGTGAACCACCACAGTCCTGACAGGGATAAATGTAGAATCTATCATCTCTGTACTGAGTGATGCTTCACACTGCCAGCACTGTCCTTTGGGAGTTTGGGAGTTGTAGTGTGAACCCTGTTAGCCACAGAGCTAACGTCATGTCAGCAGCTCTGCTGTCAATCTGAGGTTTGGAACATTTAAAGAATTAAAAAGTGTTTGTTAGCAGGAGTTGGATGGAGTTCAACCTGTTTCAGTAAATCTTGATGACTGTAATGATCTTCCCTGTTTAAGAGACTTTTATTGCAGTAACAGAAACCTTTTATTAGATCAGACTTAATTGTTCATTGGGGGGAAAATTCAAGCTACAGCAAGAAAATTAGTAATATTGGTTTTGATGAAGTTGCATGTAATTGGTTCCAGAGTTATCTCACGGACAGACAGCAGTTTGTAACAATAAGATCCATTACATGTGAATTTGTTCAAGTTGCAAAAGGTGTCCCGCAAGGCTCAGTCCTTGGTCCTGTTCTGTTTACACTTTATATAAATGGTATTGTTTCTGCTGTAACTGTATATAATATTCATCTTTACGCTGATGATACCATTTTGTATTGCACTGCGAATACTGCACAGTCTGCTGTAGTATCTCTTCAACACTGATTTATGGATTTAGAAGTTGCACTTAATATCCATAAGTTAGTCTTAAACGCAGACAAAACCAAATTTATGTTTTTCACGAGAGCCAAAAATATTAATTGGGATAACCTAAGTCACTAACTGCACTGAGCCCCTTCAAGTCCTCACAGCTAAGGGACACACTGAACAGCTAAGTTTCCACCTCTATAGCTCCCCAAGTTATAGTTATAAAGTTATAAAGTTAACTGGGCCACCGGGGAAATTATGGGTTGGTGAGAGGGGTGCCTAAAAAACTCTGTTCCGTCTCATGGTCCCCGAGAGTCTCAACCTCCCTCTGTTCAGCTCAATAATTTCCTGACTATTGACATGGAACAGGAGTCCACAGGCTGTTGGTCCAGACTGGTTTTCAGTGCTGATAGTAGTTTGTTCTATTTGTACAGAATGAGTTTACTGAATTTATCATTGAATCTCTTTTAAATGAAATATTTGTTACTGTACAGATGGTGTAAAGTTTAACAATGTGCAACAATAAAAACATTTGGATAATTTACTTCAGTAGAAAACCAACCTCTCAATAGATTGTAGGTCAATTAAGTAAAAAACAATAATCAGTGCAGAGAGAAAATATTGAAACATGATGATACAAAGCTGCATATGTAGACTAATAAGTGTTTGGTAAAGAAAGCAGAAAAACATTTGTGATTGTTAATGAACTGTAACAGAAACACAAACACAGCTTCTCTGTAAACCAGCTTTTATTTTTTGTGTTTGGTGTTCAACAAGTCACTGCTTACTCAGGCCATGTTTTTAAAGCTTTACATTAAAACTACAGACATAGTTTAGTTTACAGGTTTTTACAATCACATATTTACAGACTTCTTTAAATCATAATCAATCTATTCAGTATTCAAACAAACAAATCAGCCAAAGTGGACAGAAACTAAACAAACCTCAGACAAAATAAGAAAATCCTTTATACACATTATACATATATTCTGTTAATCAACTGTAGAGCTGCAACTAATGATTTTCATTAACAATTAACCTTATTTTAACCTGTTTTTGAATCATTATTTACTTTATAAAATGTCAGAAAATAGTGAAAATATTCATCACAGTTTCTAAGAGTTCAAGGTGTCTTTGAATGTTTTGTCTGACCAACAGTCCAAAACCCAAAAATATTCCAGTTACCATCATATAGAGCAGAGAGTAGCAGCAAAACCTCACATTTAAAAAGATGGAGCCTGAGAATGTTTGTCTGACAAATAATTTAAATGATCATCAATCAATCAATTAATTTCTGTTGTTCTGTCATTAAGTGTTTCAGCACTTACAGCCTGTAACATACTGACACATATTCTGTGGAGTCATGGTCTCAGCTGAACTCTACAATGAAGCTTTATGACACTGTGAAATATTCACACTTTGTTTTCTGTGGTTTCACTTCAAACTGAAAGTTTTGTCTTTTTGGAAACTTTGTGTTTTTGACTAGAAATGAAACTAAAGTTCTGTGGATTTGATCAGATGTTTAAATAGAGATTTAATTTTAAATAGAAATCCTAGTTTGACACATTTATGACATAAAACAGGTGATTACTCTACTCAGTTTGATTGACAGGACAGATGATCAGAGGGGCGGAGTTTTTACCACCATCATTAGGACCAGGACTGAAGTATGGGTTGAGTTTCTCAGTGAAGGAGCAGCCAGTAAAGGAGTAGATAAGAGCTGCAGCATCTACGTCATAAAAGGAGACCAGACCCTCCTCATAATCCACGAACACCCCCACCTTCTGAAGCTGAGACTTCAGAGAGAGACGGACTGAAGGACCAGCACAAGCTTTGTACTCATTTCCATTTCTCAACCATATAGTCCAGTAACCATTCTGAGGTCTCAGTGTGATTTTTCCCTTCCTGTTGATGGACTCTCTGGTCACTCCTAAATCCCAGTCAGTCTTCCTTTTAACCTGAACCTCAAAGTAAAATCTGCCTGAAGAGAAACTCTGCTTTCCTAAAACACCAGGACAATGAGAAAATCTCTTTGGGTTGTCTGGGAGATTCTTCTCCACATCACTATCATTTACTTGTTTCTCATCATCAGACAGGATGAGATCAGGATGTGCTGTATCAGGATCAAGAGTCACATCCACTGCATACTGCTGGACCCTCTTCAGCTCAGCCTCAACCAGCTTCTTCATCTCTTTACTGAGCGTCTCCTCCAGCTGAGCCACAGCTCTCACCACAGTCCCCTCATATGATGGTGGACGGACGCTGACCTCTGTCCAGTCTTTGGTGGGTGGAGCAGCTTTCAGGGACGGGAAGTTTTGGAGGAGGTGGAGGTGGTCTTCAGAGCGTGAGAGCTGCTTCACCTCAGAGCTTCTCTTCATCAGCTCAGAGATTTCCTGTTCCAGCTCTTTGATGAAGTCTTCAGCCTGTTTCTCTGTCGTTCTTTGCTTCTCTTCAATCGTCTCAATGAGCTCATTCAGGCTTCTCTCAACAGACTTCATCAGAGCGGTGAAGACCTGAACACCTTCTGCTTTCTCTCTGTTTGCATCTCTCTTACTGAGGTCAACTGAGTGTTTGATCTCTTGAATCTTCAGTCGTCTCTTCTGGATCATCTGCTGAATTTCAGCCTCTGTCTTCCCCAGCTCTGCCTTCTTTCCTTCATATTCTTCTTTCAGAGGAACAAACTCATGTGTCTTGTGGTCTAAAACAGAGCAGAGCATGCAGACACATGTCTGGTCGGTCTTACAGAACAGCTCCAGAGGTTTATCGTGCTTCATACACATCCTGTCTTCCAGGTTCTCCACAGGGTCCATCAGCTGATGTCTTTTCAGACGTGAAGCTGTCAGATGAGGCTCCAGGTGAGTCTCACAGTAGGAGGTCAGACACACCAGACAGGACTTCAGGGCCTTCAGTTTGGTTCCAGTACAGACGTCACAGGGAACTTCTCCTGGTTTGGCAGCTTGTTGCTCTGAGCTGCTGCTGCTGGCTTTCTGTTGAGCTTCTTGTCTGAACTGAGAAACCATCTCAGAGATGAAAGTATTCACCTTCAACTTAGGTCTTGTGTAGAAAACCTCTTTACACATCGGACACGAGTACTGGTCATTACTGTTCCAGTGTTCAGTGATGCAGTTTTTGCAGAAGTTGTGTCCACATGGTGTGGTGACTGGATCAGTGAACACATCCAGACAGATGGAGCACAGAAACTGATCTTCAGATAGCAGACAGCTGGCAGCAGACATATCTACACACTGAGTGTGAAAAACAAAAGACACAATTGAATTAAAATTAAATTTCAATTATTTGTTCAAAAAGAAATAAGGATAATTATTGTTGTATTAAGTATAACGTGATATTAGGTAAAGTAATATTGAATTATATTTCTGTTATTGATCGGGATGGGAACACGTGAATGGAGTCGTGAGCAACCGTGATCATTGAAGTCGTGCTGGCAGCTCAAACAGTTATCCACAAGGCTGCATGGTGAGTTTAAAGTTGTTGTTTACTTTGATGATGTGTTTTATGTGAGCTGGTTTACACAAACACAGTAAGAGACTGTCATCTGCAGCTCTTTATCTAAGAATGCAGTGTGTCTGTAGGAAGTTATCAGTAAATAGTAATACGACCAGGAAGGTTGGAGTGAAGCTGAACTCCAAACCACAGAGATTCAGTTACAAGTTACAAAAGTCCTGAGAACTGACACAGAGAGACTGTTTCAAAAACAATTAAAGTTGTTTCACTGAATCTGTGTAAAAACATCTTTAGTTATATTGTCACTAATTTCACAAGTGTCAGTATGAAATGAAAAGAGTGGAACTTCCTGTCTGCTGTGTTAAAGCTGGTTGTTGAAACATTAAATATGATCAGTTGTACTCACCAGTGTTTGGCAGAGACTCTGCTGTGTTGTTGAGAAAGACTTGATGAACTCAGTTTAATTTTTATTTGGACAGAAGTGGAGAGACTCGACTGCAGCTCTGCTGTCGCTCTGACACACTTATAGTTTCAGTTCTGCAGAGTGACGTTGCAGCTCTATTGTCTTTCCAGTGTTGCTCCTCCTCTTACTGCAGCTCTGATTGTGAGTTTGTTTCCTCCTTTTGATTTACAAGATTAATTACAGGCAGCCAGTTGTTTTTGCTGAAGTTTTCATGAAACTATTAACTTCTTTTTCTCTTTATCTTGAACTGAGTTTCCAGTTTACTTCACAAAATGAGGTGAAAGACGGTTGACAACAAATAAAGGATGATTTTATTTTATCTCATGCAGATACGATTTCTATATTTTTCCTTCATGTTCTACCTTATTTATTCCTTTGCTGTAAAGCCGATTAGTTGAGACTGTTTTGTGGTGAACCACCACAGTCCTGACAGGGATAAATGTAGAATCTATCATCTCTGTACTGAGTGATGCTTCACACTGCCAGCACTGTCCTTTGGGAGTTTGGGAGTTGTAATGTGAACCCTGTTAGCCACAGAGCTAATGTCATGTCAGCAGCTCTGCTGTCAATCTGAGGTTTGGAACATTTAAAGAATTAAAAAGTGTTTGTTAGCAGGAGTTGGATGGTTTGAATCCTCAACCTGTTTTAGTAAATCTTGATGACTGTAATGATCTTCCCTGTTTAAGAAACTTTTATTGCAGTAACAGAAACCTTTTATTAGATCAGACTTAATTGTTCATTGGGGGGAAAATTCAAGCTACAGCAAGAAAATTAGTAATATTGGTTTTGATGAAGTTGCATGTAATTGGTTCCAGAGTTATCTCACGGACAGACAGCAGTTTGTAACAATAAGATCCATTACATGTGAATTTGTTCAGGTTGCAAAAGGTGTCCCGCAAGGCTCAGTCCTTGGTCCTGTTCTGTTTACACTTTATATAAATGGTTTTGTTGCTGCTGTAACTGGATATAATCATCTTTACGCTGATGATACCATTTTGTATTGCACTGCGAATACTGCACAGTCTGCTGTAGTATCTCTTCAACACTGTTTTATGGATTTAGAAGTTGCACTTAATATCCATAAGTTAGTCTTAAATGCAGACAAAACCAAATTTATGTTTTTCACGAGAGCCAAAAATATTAATTGGGATAACCTAATCATCTAAACTAAAAGTGGCAACAATATTGAAAGAGTAATGGTATACAAACAGCATTAAATTCCCTCTTTGTGTTTCCTCGGACAGTGTTTCCCTGTTGAGCTGCAGGTGGAAGTATAGTAACAAAAAGAGGAACTTTGGCACTAAAAAGACTAACATTGAAAGATATCTACTTGATTTGACTCATTTGGACGCTGAAGCTTCATATTAGCTTCAGATAAACTTTGAAATCCATTTTTGCACAGAAGGAGGACTGTGGATTTTGTCCCCCATCACTTCCATTGTAAGGTCATTATGAAGGGATCTTCTAATGGTCAGTATGAACAGGAGGAATGATTACAGCAAGAAAAACAGGTTTCACTGTTCATTTGGGCTCCTGACTGTTGTTTTAAGACACATTTGAACCCGTCCTTAAAAGAAGTGAGAATACTTTTATAAGGGGGGGGGCAGCAATAATACAGGGCCTTATATTCATGAGCTAATACACCCCATTCAACCTCACCCATCCCCCCCATCACCCTCCACCTTCTCTTTTGTGTCGCTGCTGTTATAAAAGACTCTTCAGTGTTGCTGCTTTTAACGGACGGTTGGTGTGTGTGGAGCTAAAAGAGCTGCAAGTTTCCTTATTATTACAATTGTTAATTGGATTGACTTATTCATATAAATGAGAATAGACGATTAATACAAAAATGTTATTATTCACATACAGACAGACAAAACTACAGAACCTTTGTTTTTTTAAACTAAACATTTTATTATGTGAATTTATAATTTTTAAAAAAAAGCCAAAACAACAACCTAAAATTAAAAATGAAATGCAGTTTAGTCTTTTGTCAGACAAGAGCACACGAACTAAAATCAAATCAAAAACAATTTCTTTTCAGTATTGTCATTCAAGGGCTTCCATACTTAAGGGGTTACAATATACAAAAAGTTATTAAGCCAATGCTAATGTTAATATTCAGATGAAAACTGATTTTGCAGGTTGTAAAATCCTTCAGCTACTTCATCGTCCATTAGTTTCTCTTCTTTCTGCCACTTTAAAATAGAAACTTGATGTTTCATGATTGTGTTTTTCAAGAAGAGCCGAACAGTCAAAATTCTGCTGGTTGTCAGTTTGTGCAACTCACAACATTTAATGAACCTTTAAAGGACGGCTCATCATTTTTCAGGAGTGTGTTAAACCAGTAGTCAGGTGTCCATATGAACAGTGAAAGAGGTTTTCCTCGCTGTAATCATTCCTCCTGTTCATACTGGATATTAAAAGATCCTTCAAATGTGTTTTCGATGGAAGTGATGGAGGCGAAAATCCACAGTGTGTCCACACAGTCATTTAAAAGTTGATGTGAAGCTTCTATTCAGCTTCAGCAGTCTGAGTTAGTCATGTTGTCATGACTCATCCTGTCTTTAGGTTATGTTTTGTTTTTTCTTCCCCATTTAGTTCTGCAGTTCCTGTTTTATTTTGGTTGCTAACTCTGCTCTCATTTCAGATCCACTTCCTGCCCTTGTGTGTTACCCGCTCCTGTCCTCTTCATCATCCCCTAGTATCCTCCACCTGTGTCTCATTACCTTCACTCCTCTTGTGTATTTAGTCTGTGTGATCCCTGCTCCCTGTGCCAGTTCATCTTTGCCCTTTGTCGCAAGCGTTCCAGCATTATTCTCTCTATTATAGTCTCTAGTGTTTTTTGACCCTGGATCTGTTTTTTTTACTCTGCCTCTGCCTAGCCCTTTTGGTCTTGTTGCCTTCGCTGACTGCCTGTCCGTGTACCGAACCTGCTATTAAAAGACTTTGTTTTTGGAACTGTAGCCCTGGTGTACCAGACAACCGTGTCAGTACGAACTGGCCACACCATGGACCCAGCCGACTCAACCACACTAGAAGCCGCTCTGCGCTCTCAGGACGTGCGTCTCAGTCAGCATGAGGAGCAGCTGAGTTCGGTGTGCCAAGGCCTCCGGGAACTCAACTCCCGTTACGAGGGGCTTCACACCTCACTATCTAACCAAGTGAGTACGCTAACCGATCAGATGCAGCAGCTCCTGGGTAAACTCAGCTCTCCAGTCCCTGTCTCGTCAGCTTCTTCTTCGCCGGCCGGTACTTCTCCTCCTCCCTCTCCTGTGACGGTGTCCTCCTCAGTAGCTCTCCCTCTGTCCAGTCCAGAGCGCTTTTCGGGGAACGAGAACAATTGCCAGGCCTTTCTGGTACAATATGGACTCCACTTTGAGCTGCAGCCCGCGGCATTCCCCTCAGACCGCTCCAGAGTCGCCTACAGAGGCATGGGCTACGGCAGAGTGGGCTCTGGACCTCTTCATGTCCACCCTGTCCAAGGTTTTTGACCACTTGACTCAAGGTCCGGATGCCGCCTGGGCTCTCATGGACTTTCGCCAAGGTAAACGCCAGGTAGCGGACTATGCCATCGAGTTTCACACCCTGTCAGCTGACTGTGGGTGGACTGCCCCCTCCCTGCTCGATGTCTTCCACCATGGACTAGCCGATGCTATTAAGGACCAGCTGGTTTCTCTGGAACGCCCCTCTGACCCGGATTCCTTTATCGCTTTGGCTTTTAAGATTGACAACCATCTGAGAGAACGAGAAAAGGAGAGGGCCCGTCTGTCCTTTTCCTCTCCCTCCTGGAGGGGGCCTCCTATCCAACGTTCCTCGCCGCGTCGATCACCTTCTCCAGTGGCAGCAACGCCCTCTGGTGGGCAGGAGGAACCCATGCAGTTGGGAAGCACCAGATTGTCCCTGGAGGAGCAGCAGCGACGCCTACAGGAGGGGCGGTGTATTTATTGTGGTCAGCTTGGCCACTTTCTGAGTTCCTGTCCATTAAAAGACCGGGCTCGCCGGTGAAGAGGAGGGCGCTGGTGAGCCAAACAATCTCTCCTAACTATAAGCCATGATCTTTGACTGATGTAGAGATAATTTCCCCTGTTTTCTTTGAAAGACTCAAGGTGTTGATAGACTCTAGTGCTGATGAGAGTTTTATGGACTGGAAACTTGCTAAAAGACTTAAATTAACTGTTTCGTCTTAAACCCTTAGAAGCCAGCGCTTTGGATGGGAGGTTATTATATAGAGTCACTAACTGCACTGAGCCCCTTCAAGTCCTCACAGCTAAGGGACACACTGAACAGCTAAGTTTCCACCTCTATAGCTCCCCATTACACCCACTCATTTTGGGGTTCCCTTGGTTATCCCAGCACTGCCCACAAGTTAACTGGGCCACCGGGGAAATTATGGGTTGGTGGGAGGGGTGCCTAAAAAACTCTGTTCCGTCTCATGGTCCCCGAGAGTCTCAACCTCCCTCTGTTCAGCTCAATAATTTACTGACTATTGACATGGAACAGGAGTCCACAGGCTGTTGGTCCAGACTGGTTTTCAGTGCTGATAGTAGTTTGTTCTATTTGTACAGAATGAGTTTACAGAATTTATCATTGAATCTCTTCTAAATGAAATATTGGTTACTGTACAGTTGGCGTAAAGTTTAACAATGTGCAACAATAAAAACATTTGGATAATTTACTTCAGTAGAAAGCAAACCTCTCAATAGATTGTAGGTCAATTAAGTAAAAAACAATAATCAGTGCAGAGAGAAAATATTGAAACATGATGATACAAAGCTGCATATGTAGACTAATAAGTGTTTGGTAAAGAAAGCAGAAAAACATTTGTGATTGTTAATGAACTGTAACAGAAACACAAACACAGCTTCTCTGTAAACCAGCTTTTATTTTTTGTGTTTGGTGTTCAACAAGTCACTGCTTACTCAGGCCATGTTTTTAAAGCTTTACATTAAAACTACAGACATAGTTTAGTTTACAGGTTTTTACAATCACATATTTACAGATTTCTTTAAATCATAATCAATCTATTCAGTATTAAAACAAACAAATCAGCCAAAGTGGACAGAAACTAAACAAACCTCAGACAAAATAAGAAAATCCTTTATACACATTATACATATATTCTATTAATCAACTGTAGAGCTGCAACTAATGATTATTTTCATTAACAATTAACCTTGTTTTAACCTGTTTTTGAATCATTATTTACTCTATAAAATGTCAGAAAATAGTGAAAATATTCATCACAGTTTCTAAGAGTTCAAGGTGTCTTTGAATGTTTTGTCTGACCAACAGTCCAAAACCCAAAAATATTCCAGTTACCATCATATAGAGCAGAGAGTAGCAGCAAAACCTCACATTTAAAAAGATGAAATGAAATGCTTTTAGTTTCAGTTCTAGAGATTGACAGTAGCAGCTCTCTTGTCTTTCCAGTGTTATTGTTCCTCTTACTGCAGCTCTGTTTGTGTGTTTGTTTCCTCCCTCTGATTTACAAGATTATTTACAGGCAGCCAGTTGTTTTTGCTGAAGTTTTCATGAAACTATTAACTTCTTTTTCTCTTTATCTTGAACTGAGTTTCCAGTTTACTTCACAAAATGGTTGGTTCCTGCAGCTGTTTCACCACCATTCACGATTACTCTTAATATTGTCGAGTCCATCAACAGCAGGTTTTTAATTAATACCGACTGCTCTGAGATGAATTTAGTCACATTTACAGTGTGAAACTACTTAAAGCTCTACAGACCTGCAGTGTGGTAGATCAGACAGCAGAGGGAGCTGCAGGACAGAAGATACAAGCAGCTCAACACACTTCAGAGGACGAGACACTAATGATTTATGTTCTGGGGACATTTCATCATCGTCAGTGTTTGTTACGTGAAACATCGAAATCAGTTTTACCTGCTGCAGCTGTGTTTTAAAGGACGAGTTCACATAAGTGTGTCTTAAACCAACATTCTCTCTCTGAGACTGAGACAGTGAGTCAAATCAAGTAGATATCTTTCAACGTTACAGTCTTTTTAGTGCCAAAGTTCCTCTTTTTGTTACTAAACTTCCACCTGCAGCTCAACAGGAAACAAAGAGGGAATTTAATGCTAAACAGACTCGTCCACTGACTTCACTGCAGTTTCAGCTCATCTCAGTGACGACACTTCAAAGGTTCTGGTACGTAGAGAAATTAGTCTCAATAATGGTGACAAATGCATTTTATATGATCAACAAATACATTTACAAATTCATCATCCAATCCACAAATGACTTGAACAAATGCAAAACAATTTAAGTACTTTATATATTTTATATGTATATATTCAACGTCACGTTCACAGATCTGATAACATTTGTTTCTGTAACGTTCATGTGAAGTTGTGAGACGAATGAATGCTGCGTTTACGTGTTGAAGGAAAACTCGGACATCAGGCTTTTCAGCGCCTTCATGTGTAATTTAAAAACAGGAAAGTTGATATTCCAAAAAGATTAAATAGCTCGTCACCCACACCATGATTAGACGATATAACTACATAACTGCAACCAAATAAGTATATTTTTACATGGAATATTCAGGTGTTGTGCTTTTAACTTTTGCAACTTCATATTCACTGCAGCCTGTTTTTGTCATGTCTATAAACTGTTTGTATAGATATATATGGCAGCTAGGTGGCGTATTTCTTCTTCTTCTGCTGGGACCAGGCACAAAGTGCATCTGTCCAAACGAGTAATCCATAGTGGATCATCCAGGAGGATCATCCTCTTCACTAAATCTGTTTCCATCACATTTTGCTTTTATCGATACATCAACTTCTCAATCAAGCAGACAATTTCTTTTGCGATATTTTTTTTCAAACTTCCAGCGTTTCCACTCTCCTTCTTTCTTTATATATAATTAAAAAGCTTATAAAAAAGGGCAGATGGAAACCGACTGAGTAACAACATATTTGCAACTTGCCGAATACGTTAATTAACAACATTTTCTCATTATGTGACGATGACGGAGACGTAACTCAGCAGCGTTACGTCTCATTTTAGCAATGTAGTCAAATATAAACTAGGAAACAGAGTGAAGATACTTTAATTCAGCTGAAAACAAGTTAAAGCAAATCTACTTCTTATAAATATGTGTATTTAAATATAAAAACAAAAACAGGAGGGAAAAAAAACACTACATGGTACAGAGAATCAGCAGAAAATCTGTCCAAACCGGTTGATCTCACAAGTTTTTTAGCTTAAAGCAGAGAAGAAGTCTTTCTTTCTGTTTCTCTCTCTCATCCTGAGGCCCCCCGGGGTCCCTAAAAGTCAATTAGCGGTGTATAACGAGAACACAACGCTTAATACTTTCCTCCACGGCGGCTCAATCCTGTTTTCTCTGCTGTCTGACAGGTGGCATTCATCCCATCAGAGTCCCCACAGCAGGACAATAGAGGACAAGGTGGGGGCCATCACATGGAGGGGGGGGGGGGGCAGCAATAATACAGGGCCTTATATTCATGAGCTAATACACGCCATTCAACCTCACCCATCCCCCCCCCCATCACCCTCCACCTTCTCTTTTGTGTCGCTGCTGTTATAAAAGACTCTTCAGTGTTGCTGCTTTTAACAGACGGTTGGTGTGTGTGGAGCTAAAAGAGCTGCAAGTTTCCTTATTATTACAATTGTTGTTAATTGGATTGACTTATTCATATAAATGAGAATAGACGATTAATACAAAAATGTTATTATTCACAAGGACAGGTTCATCATTTTTCAGGTGTGTGTTAAACCAACAGTCAGGTGTCCATAGTAACAGTGAAAGAGGTTTTCCTCACTGTAATCATTCCTCCTGTTCATACTGGATATTAAAAGATCCTTCAAATGTGCTTTCAATGGAAGTGATGGAGGCCAAAATCCACAGTGTGTCCACACAGTCATTTAAAAGTTGATGTGAAGCTTCTATTCAGCTTCAGCAGTCTGAGTTAGACTACTGAGTTTCTGAGTTTCCACATATTCTGTGGAGTCATGGTCTCAGCCGAACTCTACAATGAAGCTTTATGACACTGTGAAATATTCACACTTTGTTTTCTGTGGTTTCACTTCAAACTGAAAGTTTTGTCTTTTTGGAAACTTTGTGTTTCTGACTAGAAATGAAACTAAAGTTCTGTGGATTTGATCAGATGTTTAAATGGAGATTTAATTTTAGATAGAAATCCTAGTTTGTGTTTTTTCTCATAATAAACAAGAATGTGTTTGTATATTTACTCTCTTCAAAAACAAAGACACATTTATGACATAAAACAGGTGATTACTCAGTTTGATTGACAGGACAGATGATCAGAGGGGTGGAGTTTTTACCACCATCATTAGGACCAGGACCGAAGTATGGGTAGAGTTTCTCAGTGAAGGAGCAGCCAGTAAAGGAGTAGATAAGAGCTGCAGCATCTACGTCATAAAAGGAGACCAGACCCTCCTCATAATCCACAAACACCCCCACCTTCTGAAGCCGAGACTTCAGAGAGAGACGGACTGAAGGACCAGCACAAGCTTTGTACTCATTTCCATTTCTCAACCATATAGTCCAGTAACCATCCTGAGGTCTCAGTGTGATTTCTCCCTTCCTGTTGATGGACTCTCTGGCCACTCCTAAAGCCCAGTCAGTCTTCCCTTTAACCTGAACCTCAAAGTAAAATCTGCCTGAAGAGAAACTCTGCTTTCCTAAAACACTAATACAATGAGAAAATCTCTTTGGGTTGTCTGGGAGATCCTTCTCCACATCACTATCATTTACTTGTTTCTCATCATCAGACAGGATGAGATCAGGATGTGCTGTATCAGGATCAAGAGTCACATCCACTGCATACTGCTGGACCCTCTTCAGCTCAGCCTCAAACAGCTTCTTCATCTCTTTACTGAGCGTCTCCTCCAGCTGAGTCACAGTTCTCAAGTCTTCGGCCTGTTTCTCTGTCGTTCTTTGCTTCTCTTCAATCGTCTCAATGAGCTCATTCAGGCTTCTCTCAACAGACTCCATCAGAGTGATGAAGACCTGAAGACCTTCTGCTTTCTCTCTGTTTGCATCTTTCTTACTGAGGTCAACTGAGTGTTTGATCTCTTGAATCTTCAGTCGTCTCTTCTGGATCATCTGCTGAATTTCAGCCTCTGTCTTCCCCAGCTCTGCCTTCTTTCCTTCATATTCTTCTTTCAGAGGAACAAACTCATGTGTCTTGTGGTCTAAAACAGAGCAGAGCAAGCAGACACATGTCTGGTCGGTCTTACAGAACAGCTCCAGAGGTTTATTGTGCTTCATACACGTCCTGTCTTCCAGGTTCTCCACAGGATCCATCAGCTGATGTCTTTTCAGACGTGAAGTTGTCAGATGAGGCTCCAGGTGAGTCTCACAGTAGGAGGTCAGACACACCAGACAGGACTTCAGGGCCTTCAGTTTGGTTCCAGTACAGACGTCACAGGGAACTTCTCCTGGTTTGGCAGCTTGTTGCTCTGAGCTGCTGCTGCTGGCTTTCTGTTGAGCTTCCTGTCTGAACTGAAAAACCATCTCAGAGATGAAAGTGTTGATGTGAAGCTCAGGTCTTGTGTAGAAAACCTTTTTACAGATGGGACACAGGTACTGGTCATTACTGTTCCAGTGTTCATTGATGCAGTTTTTGCAGAAGTTGTGTCCACATGATGTGGTGACTGGATCAGTGAACACATCCAGACAGATGGAGCACAGAAACTGATCTTCAGATCGCAGACAGCTGGCAGCAGACATATCTACACACTGAGTGTGAAAAACAAAAGACACAATTGAATTAAAATTAAATTTCAATTATTTGTTCAAAAAGAAATAAAGATAATTATTGTTGTATTAAGTATAACGTGATATTAGGTAAAGTAATATTGAATTATATTTCTGTTATTGATCGGGATGGGAACACGTGAACGGAGTCGTGAGCAACCGTGATCATTGAAGTCGTGCTGGCAGCTCAAACAGTTATCCACAAGGCTGCATGGTGAGTTTAAAGTTGTTGTTTACTTTGATGACGTGTTTTATGTGAGCTGCTTTACACAAACACAGTAAGAGACTGTCATCTGCAGCTCTTTATCTAACAGCTCATTGTGGCTGTTTCTGCTTGTACTATTCTTCCATACAATCTTTAAAATGAACCACTGACAACATAACACAGAATATGTCCATATCTTGTTGTGTAGACCAACTGTTATTGAAGAATAGCACTGCTAACAAAGCTCTGCTAACTTGGTGACAAACACCTTTTATTGCCTCCAGCTGCTTCACAATAAAAGCTGCTGCTTGTTGGTAGAAAGCTTTTAATGTGAAACAGCTACAGGAAATAGAATGCAGTGTGTCTGTAGGAAGTGATCAGTAAATAGTAATAAGACCAGGAAGGTTGGAGTGAAGCTGAACTCCAAACCACAGAGATTCAGTTACAAGTTACAAAAGTCCTGAGAACTGACACAGAGAGACTGTTTAAAAAACAATTAAAGTTGTTTCACTGAATCTGTGTAAAAACATCTTTAGTTATATTGTCACTAATTTCACAAGTGTCAGTATGAAATGAAAAGAGTGGAACTTCCTGTCTGCTGTGTTAAAGCTGGTTGTTGAAACATTAAATATGATCAGTTGTACTCACCAGTGTTTGGCAGAGACTCTGCTGTGTTGTTGAGAAAGACTTGATGAACTCAGTTTAATTTTTATTTGGACAGAAGTGGAGAGACTCGACTGCAGCTCTGCTGTCACTCTGACAAATTTATAGTGTCATTTCTGCAGAGTGACATTGCAGCTTTCTTCTCTTTCCGGTGTTGCTCCTCCTCTTACTGCAGCTCTGACTGTGAGTTTGTTTCCTCTTTCTGACTTACAGCATTATTGTGAAATATCATGGAGCAAAGGTGATACTGTAAATAACAGACGGCCAGTTTTTATTGCTGAAGTTTTCATGAAACTATTAACTTATTTTTCTCTTAATCTTAAATTGAGTTCAACAAATGTCGTCTGGTCAACGTTGATGTTAAATCAACAGTTATTTCAAAAACACATTTTTTAACTTCTACAAACAGTTTCCAGTTTACTTCATAAAATGAGGTGAAAGACGGTTGACAACAACCAAAGGATCATTTTATTTTATCTCATGCAGATACGATTTCTATATTTTGCTTCATGTTCTACCTTATTTATTCCTTTTCTGTAAAGCCGATTAGTTGAGACTGTTTTGTGGTGAACCACCACAGTCCTGACAGGGATAAATGTAGAATCTATCATCTCTGTACTGAGTGATGCTTCACACTGCCAGCACTGTCCTTTGGGAGTTTGGGAGTTGTAGTGTGAAAAAGTGTTTGTTAGCAGGAGTTGGGTGGTTTGAATCCTCAACCTGTTTTAGTAAATCTTGATGACTGTAATGATCTTCCCTGTTTAAGAAACTTTTATTGCAGTAACAGAAAGCTTTTATTAGATCAGACTTAATTGTTCATTGGGGGGGAAATTCAAGTTACAGCAAGAAAATTAGTAATATTGGTTTTGATGAAGTTGCATGTAATTGGTTCCAGAGTTATCTCACGGACAGACAGTCGCCCGGGCTCTCATGGACTTACGCCAAGGTAAACACCAGGTAGCGGACTACGCCATCGAGTTTCACACCCTGTCAGCTGACTGTGGGTGGACTGCCCCCTCCCTGCTCGATGTCTTCCACCATGGACTAGCCGAGGCCATTAAGGACCAGCTGGTTTCCCTGGAGCGCCCCTCTGACCCGGATTCCTTTATCGCTTTGGCTTTTAAGATTGACAACCATCTGAGAGAACGAGAAAAGGAGAGGGCCCGTCTGTCCTTTTCCTCTCCCTCCTGGAGGGGGCCTCCTATCCAACGTTCCTCGCCGCGTCGATCACCTTCTCCAGTGGCAGCAATGCCCTCTGGTGGGTAGGAGGAACCCATGCAGTTGGGACGCACCAGACTGTCCCTGAAGAAATGGCAGCGACGCCTACAGGAGGGGCGGTGTATTTATTGTGGTCAGCTTGGCCACTTTCTGAGTTCCTGTCCATTAAAAGACCGGGCTCGCCGGTGAAGAGGAGGGCGCTGGTGAGCCAAACAATCTCTCCTAACTATAAGCCACGATCTTTGACTGATGTAGAGATAATTTCCCCTGTTTTCTCTGAAAGACTCAAGGTGTTGACAGACTCTAGTGCTGATGAGAGTTTTATGGACTGGAAACTTGCTTAAAGACGTAAATTAACTGTTTCGTCTTAAACCCTTAGAAGCCAGCGCTTTGGATGGGAGGTTATTATATAGAGTCACTAACTGCACTGAGCCCCTTCAAGTCCTCACAGCTAAGGGACACACTGAACAGCTAAGTTTCCACCTCTATAGCTCCCCATTACACCCACTCATTTTGGGGTTCCCTTGGTTATCCCAGCACTGCCCACAAGTTAACTGGGCCACCGGGGAAATTATGGGTTGGTGGGAGGGGTGCCTAAAAAACTCTGTTCCGTCTCATGGTCCCCGAGAGTCTCAACCTCCCTCTGTTCAGCTCAATAATTTACTGACTATTGACATGGAACAGGAGTCCACAGGCTGTTGGTCCAGACTGGTTTTCAGTGCTGATAGTAGTTTGTTCTATTTGTACAGAATGAGTTTACAGAATTTATCATTGAATCTCTTCTAAATGAAATATTGGTTACTGTACAGTTGGCGTAAAGTTTAACAATGTGCAACAATAAAAACATTTGGATAATTTACTTCAGTAGAAAGCAAACCTCTCAATAGATTGTAGGTCAATTAAGTAAAAAACAATAATCAGTGCAGAGAGAAAATATTGAAACATGATGATACAAAGCTGCATATGTAGACTAATAAGTGTTTGGTAAAGAAAGCAGAAAAACATTTGTGATTGTTAATGAACTGTAACAGAAACACAAACACAGCTTCTCTGTAAACCAGCTTTTATTTTTTGTGTTTGGTGTTCAACAAGTCACTGCTTACTCAGGCCATGTTTTTAAAGCTTTACATTAAAACTACAGACATAGTTTAGTTTACAGGTTTTTACAATCACATATTTACAGATTTCTTTAAATCATAATCAATCTATTCAGTATTAAAACAAACAAATCAGCCAAAGTGGACAGAAACTAAACAAACCTCAGACAAAATAAGAAAATCCTTTATACACATATTCTATTAATCAACTGTAGAGCTGCAACTAATGATTATTTTCATTAACAATTAACTTTTTTTAACCTGTTTTTGAATCATTATTTACTCTATAAAATGTCAGAAAATAGTGAAAATATTCATCACAGTTTCTAAGAGTTCAAGGTGTCTTTGAATATTTTGTCTGACCAACAGTCCAAAACCCAAAAATATTCCAGTTACCATCATATAGAGCAGAGAGTAGCAGCAAAACCTCACATTTAAAAAGATGGAGCCTGAGAATGTTTGTCTGACAAATAATTTAAATGATCATCAATCAATCAATTCATTTCTGTTGTTCTGTCATTAAGTGTTTCAGCACTTATTACAGCCTGTAAAATATTGACACATATTCTGTGGAGTCATGGTCTCAGCCGAACTCTACAATGAAGCTTTATGACACTGTGAAATATTCACACTTTGTTTTCTGTGGTTTCACTTCAAACTGAAAGTTTTGTCTTTTTGGAAACTTTGTGTTTTTGACTAGAAATGAAACTAAAGTTCTGTGGATTTGATCAGATGTTTAAATAGAGATTTAATTTTAGATAGAAATCCTAGTTTGTGTTTTTTCTCATAATAAACAAGAATGTGTTTGTATATTTACTCTCTTCAAAAACAAAGACACATTTATGACATAAAACAGGTGATTACTCTACTCAGTTTGATTGACAGGACAGATGATCAGAGGGGTGGAGTTTTTACCACCATCATTAGGACCAGGACCGAAGTATGGGTAGAGTTTGTCAGTGAAGGAGCAGCCAGTAAAGGAGTAGATAAGAGCTGCAGCATCTACGTCATAAAAGGAGACCAGACCCTCCTCATAATCCACAAACACCCCCACCTTCTGAAGCTGAGACTTCAGAGAGAGACGGACTGAAGGACCAGCACAAGCTTTGTACTCATTTCCATTTCTCAACCATATAGTCCAGTAACCATTCTGAGGTCTCAGTGTGATTTTTCCCTTCCTGTTGATGGACTCTCTGGTCACTCCTAAATCCCAGTCAGTCTTCCTTTTAACCTGAACCTCAAAGTAAAATCTGCCTGAAGAGAAACTCTGCTTTCCTAAAACACTAATACAATGAGAAAATCTCTTTGGGTTGTCTGGGAGATTCTTCTCCACATCACTATCATTTACTTGTTTCTCATCATCAGACAGGATGAGATCAGGATGTGCTGTATCAGGATCAAGAGTCACATCCACTGCATACTGCTGGACCCTCTTCAGCTCAGCCTCAAACAGCTTCTTCATCTCTTTACTGAGCGTCTCCTCCAGCTGAGTCACAGCTCTCACCACAGTCCCCTCATATGATGGTGGACAGACGCTGACCTCTGTCCAGTCTTTGGTGGATGGAGCAGCTTTCAGGGACGGGAAGTTTTGGAGGAGGTGGAGGTGGTCTTCAGAGTGTGAGAGCTTCTCCACCTCAGAGCTTCTCTTCATCAGATCAGAGATTTCCTGTTCCAGCTCTTTGATGAAGTCTTCAGCCTGTTTCTCTGTCGTTCTTTGCTTCTCTTCAATCGTCTCAATGAGCTCATTCAGGCTTCCCTCAACAGACTCCATCAGAGTGATGAAGACCTGAACACCTTCTGCTTTCTCTCTGTTTGCATCTTCCTTACTGAGGTCAACTGAGTGTTTGATCTCTTGAATCTTCAGTTGTCTCTTCCGGATCATCTGCTGAATTTCAGCCTCTGTCTTCCCCAGTTCTGCCTTCTTTCCTTCATATTCTTCTTTCAGAGGAACAAACTCATGTGTCTTGTGGTCTAAAACAGAGCAGAGCATGCAGACACATGTCTGGTCGGTCTTACAGAACAGCTCCAGAGGTTTATCGTGCTTCATACACATCCTGTCTTCCAGGTTCTCCACAGGGTCCATCAGCTGATGTCTTTTCAGACCTGAAACTGTCAGATGAGGCTCCAGGTGAGTCTCACAGTAGGAGGTCAGACACACCAGACAGGACTTCAGGGCCTTCAGTTTGGTTCCAGTACAGACGTCACAGGGAACTTCTCCTGGTTTGGCAGCTTGTTGCTCTGAGCTGCTGCTGCTGGCTTTCTGTTGAGCTTCCTGTCTGAACTGAGAAACCATCTCAGAGATGAAAGTGTTGATGTGAAGCTCAGGTCTTGTGTAGAAAACCTTTTTACAGATGGGACACAGGTACTGGTCATTACTGTTCCAGTGTTCATTGATGCAGTTTTTGCAGAAGTTGTGTCCACATGATGTGGTGACTGGATCAGTGAACACATCCAGACAGATGGAGCACAGAAACTGATCTTCAGATCGCAGACAGCTGGCAGTAGACATATCTACACACTGAGTGTGAAAAACAAAAGACACAATTTGTTTAAAATTAAATTTCAATTATTTGTTCAAAAAGAAATAAAGATAATTACTGTTGTATTAAGTATAACATGTGATATTAGGTTAAGTAATATTGAATTATATTTCTGTTATTGATCGGGATGGGAACACGTGAACGGAGTCGTGAGCAACTGTGATCATTGAAGTCGTGCTGGCAGCTCAAACAGTTATCCACAAGGCTGCATGGTGAGTTTAAAGTTGTTGTTTACTTTGATGACGTGTTTTATGTGAGCTGGTTTACACAAACACAGTAAGAGACTGTCATCTGCAGCTCTTTATCTAACAGCTCATTGTGGCTGTTTCTGCTTGTACTATTCTTCCATACAATCTTTAAAATGAAGCACTGACAACATAACACAGAATATGTCCATATCTTGTTGTGTAGACCAACTGTTATTGAAGAATAGCACTGCTAACAAAGCTCTGCTAACTTGGTGACAAACACCTTTTATTGCCTCCAGCTGCTTCACAATAAAATCTGCTGCTTGTTGGTAGAAAGCTTTTAATGTGAAACTGCCACAGGAAATAGAATGCAGTGTGTCTGTAGGAAGTGATCAGTAAATAGTAATAAGACCAGGAAGGTTGGAGTGAAGCTGAACTCCAAACCACAGAGATTCAGTTACAAGTTACAAAAGTCCTGAGAACTGACACAGAGAGACTGTTTAAAAAACAATTAAAGTTGTTTCACTGAATCTGTGTAAAAACATCTTTAGTTATATTGTCACTAATTTCACAAGTGTCAGTATGAAATGAAAAGAGTGGAACTTCCTGTCTGCTGTGTTAAAGCTGGTTGTTGAAACATTAAATATGATCAGTTGTACTCACCAGTGTTTGGCAGAGACTCTGCTGTGTCGTTGAGAAAGACTTGATGAACTCAGTTTAATTTTTATTTGGACAGAAGTGGAGAGACTCGACTGCAGCTCTGCTGTCACTCTGACAAACTTATAGTGTCATTTCTGCAGAGTGACATTGCAGCTTTCTTCTCTTTCCGGTGTTGCTCCTCCTCTTACTGCAGCTCTGACTGTGAGTTTGTTTCCTCTTTCTGACTTACAGCATTATTGTGAAATATCATGGAGCAAAGGTGATACTGTAAATAACAGACGGCCAGTTTTTATTGCTGAAGTTTTCATGAAACTATTAACTTATTTTTGTCTTAATCTTAAATCGAGTTCAACAAATGTCGTCTGGTCAACGTTGATGTTAAATCAACAGTTATTTCAAAAACACATTTTCTAACTTCTACAAACAGTTTCCAGTTTACTTCACAAAATGAGGTGAAAGACAGTCGACAACAACCAAAGGATCATTTTATTTTATCTCATGCAGATACGATTTCTATATTTTGCTTCATGTTCTACCTTATTTGTTTCTTTGCTGTAAAGCCGATTAGTTCAGACTGTTTTGTGGTGAACCACCACAGTCCTGACAGGGATAAATGTAGAATCTATCATCTCTGTACTGAGTGATGCTTCACACTGCCAGCACTGTCCTTTGGGAGTTGTAGTGTGAACCCTGTTAGCCACAGAGCTAACGTCATGTCAGCAGCTCTGCTGTCAATCTGAGGTTTGGAACATTTAAAGAATTAAAAAGTGTTTGTTAGCAGGAGTTGGATGGTTTGAATCCTCAACCTGTTTTAGTAAATCTTGATGACTGTAATGATCTTCCCTGTTTAAGAAACTTTTATTGCAGTAACAGAAACCTTTTATTAGATCAGACTTAATTGTTCATTGGGGGGGAAAATTCAAGTTACAGCAAGAAAATTAGTAATATTGGTTTTGATGAAGTTGCATGTAATTGGTTCCAGAGTTATCTCACGGACAGACAGCAGTTTGTAACAATAAGATCCATTAAATGTGAATTTGTTCAGGTTGCAAAAGGTGTCCCGCAAGGCTCAGTCCTTGGTCCTGTTCTGTTTACACTTTATATAAATGGTATTGTTTCTGCTGTAACTGTATATAATATTCATCTTTACGCTGATGATACCATTTTGTATTGCACTGCGAATACTGCACAGTCTGCTGTAGTATCTCTTCAACACTGTTTTATGGATTTAGAAGTTGCACTTAATATCCATAAGTTAGTCTTAAACGCAGACAAAACCAAATTTATGTTTTTCACGAGAGCCAAAAATATTAATTGGGATAACCTAATCATCTCAACTAAAAGTGGCGACAATATTGAAAGAGTCATGGTATACAAACAGCATTAAATTCCCTCTTTGTGTTTCCTCGGACAGTGTTTCCCTGTTGAGCTGCGGTGGAAGTATAGTAACAAAAAGAGGAACTTTGGCACTAAAAAGACTAACGTTGAAAGATATCTACTTGATTTGACTCATTTGGTCGCTGAAGCTTCATATTAGCTTCAGATAAACTTTTAAATCCATTTTTGCACAGAAGGAGGACTGTGGATTTTGTCCCCCATCACTTCCATTGTAAGGTCATTATGAAGGGATCTTCTAATGGTCAGTATGAACAGGAGGAATGATTACAGCAAGAAAAACATGTTTCACTGTTCATTTGGGCTCCTGACTGTTGTTTTAAGACACATTTGAACCCGTCCTTAAAAGAAGTGAGAATACTTTTATAAGGGGGGGGGGGGGGCAGCAATAATACAGGGCCTTATATTCATGAGCTAATACACCCCATTCAACCTCACCCATCCCCCCCCCATCACCCTCCACCTTCTCTTTTGTGTCGCTGCTGTTATAAAAGACTCTTCAGTGTTGCTGCTTTTAACGGACGGTTGGTGTGTGTGGAGCTAAAAGAGCTGCAAGTTTCCTTATTATTACAATTGTTGTTAATTGGATTGACTTATTCATATAAATGAGAATAGACGATTAATACAAAAATGTTATTATTCACAAGGACAGGTTCATCATTTTTCAAGTGTGTCTTAAACCAACAGTCAGGTGTCCATAGTAACAGTGAAAGAGGTTTTCCTCGCTGTAATCATTCCTCCTGTTCATACTGGATATTAAAAGATCCTTCAAATGTGCTTTCAATGGAAGTGATGGAGGCCAAAATCCACAGTGTGTCCACACAGTCATTTAAAAGTTGATGTGAAGCTTCTATTCAGCTTCAGCAGTCTGAGTTAGACTACTGAGTTTCTGAGTTTCCACATATTCTGTGGAGTCATGGTCTCAGCCGAACTCTACAATGAAGCTTTATGACACTGTGAAATATTCACACTTTGTTTTCTGTGGTTTCACTTCAAACTGAAAGTTTTGTCTTTTTGGAAACTTCGTGTTTTTGACTAGAAATGAAACTAAAGTTCTGTGAATTTGATCAGATGTTTAAATAGAGATTTAATTTTAGATAAAAATCCTAGCTTGTGTTTTTTCTCATAATAAACCAGAATGTGTTTGTATCTTTACTCTCTTCAAAAACAAAGACACATTTATGACATAAAACAGGTGATTACTCTACTCAGTTTGATTGACAGGACAGATGATCAGAGGGGCGGAGTTTTTACCACCATCATTAGGACCAGGATTGAAGTATGGGTATAGTTTCTCAGTGAAGGAGCAGCCAGTAAAGGAGTAGATAAGAACTGCAGCATCTATGTCATAAAAGGAGACCAGACCCTCCTCATAATCCACAAACACCCCCACCTTCTGAGGCTGAGACTTCAGAGAGAGACAGACTGGAGGGCCAGCACAAGCACTGTGCTCATTTCCATTTCTCAAACATATAGTCCAGTAACCATCCTGAGGTCTCAGTGTGATTTTTCCCTTCCTGTTGATGGACTCTCTGGCCACTCCTAAATCCCATTTAGTCTTCCCTTTAACCTGAACCTCAAAGTAAAATCTGCTTGAAGAGAAACTCTGCTTTCCTAAAACACAGCAACAATCAGAAAATCTCTTTGGGTTGTCTGGGAGATTCTTCTTCACATCACTACAGTTTACTTGTTTCTCATCATCAGACAGGATGAGATGAGGATGTGCTGTATCAGGATCAAGAGTCACATCCACTGCATACTGCTGGACCCTCTTCAGCTCAGCCTCAGCGAGCAGCTTCTTCATCTCTTTACTGAGCTTCTCTGCCTGAGCCACAGCTCTCACCACAGTCTCCTCGTTTTGGAACAGGTGGAGCCTTTCTTTAGAGCTTGAGAGCTTTTCCACCTCAGAGCTTCCTCTCTTCAGCTCAGCCTCATCAAACAGCTTCTTCATCTCTTTACTGAGCGTCTCCTCCAGCTGAGTCACAGTTCTCACCACAGTCCCCTCATATGATGGTGGACGGACGCTGACCTCTGTCCAGTCTTTGGTGGGTGGAGCAGCTTTCAGGGACAGGAAGTTTTGGAGGAGGTGGAGGTGGTCTTCAGAGCGTGAGAGCTGCTTCACCTCAGAGCTTCTCTTCATCAGCTCAGAGATTTCCTGTTCCAGCTCTTTGATGAAGTCTTCAGCCTGTTTCTCTGTCGTTCTTTGCTTCTCTTCAATCGTCTCAATGAGCTCATTCAGGCTTCTCTCAACAGACTCCTTCAGAGCGGTGAAGACCTGAACACCTTCTGCTTTCTCTCTGTCTGCATCTTCCTTACTGAGGTCGACTGAGTGTTTGATCTCTTGAATCTTCAGTTGTCTCTTCTGGATCATCTGCTGAATTTCAGCCTCTGTCTTCCCCAGCTCTGCCGTCTTTCCTTCATATTCTTCTTTCAGAGGAACAAACTCATGTGTCTTGTGGTCTAAAACAGAGCAGAGCACGCAGACACATGTCTGGTCGGTCTTACAGAACAGCTCCAGAGGTTTATTGTGCTTCATACACATCCTGTCTTCCAGGTTCTCCACAGGGTCCATCAGCTGATGTCTTTTCAGACGTGAAGCTGTCAGATGAGGCTCCAGATGAGTCTCACAGTAGGAGGTCAGACACACCAGACAGGACTTCAGGGCCTTCAGTTTGGTTCCAGTACAGACGTCACAGGGAACTTCTCCTGGTTTGGCAGCTTGTTGCTCTGAGCTGCTGCTGCTGGCTTTCTGTTGAGCTTCCTGTCTGAACTGAGAAACCATCTCAGAGATGAAAGTATTCACCCTCAACTTAGGTCTTGTGTAGAAAACCTCTTTACAGATGGGACACATGTACTGGACATTACTGTTCCAGTGTTCAGTGATGCAGTTTTTGCAGAAGTTGTGTCCACATGGTGTGCTGACTGGATCAGTGAACACATCCAGACAGATGGAGCACAGAAACTGATCTTCAGATCGCAGACAGCTGGCAGCAGACATATCTACACACTGAGTGTGAAAAACAAAAGACAATTTCAATTATTTGTTCAAAAAGAAATAAAGATAATTACTGTTGTATTAAGTATAACATGTGATATTAGGTGAATTAATATTGAATTATATTTCTGTTATTGATCGGGTTGGGAACATGTGAACGGAGTCGTGAGCAACCGTGATCATTGAAGTCGTGCTGGCAGCTCAAACAGTTATCCACAAGGCTGCATGGTGAGTTTAAAGTTGTTGTTTACTTTGATGACGTGTTTTATGTGAGCTGGTTTACACAAACACAGTAAGAGACTGTCATCTGCAGCTCTTTATCTAACAGCTCATTGTGGCTGTTTCTGCTTGTACTATTCTTCCATACAATCTTTAAAATGAAGCACTGACAACATAACACAGAATATGTCCATATCTTGTTGTGTAGACCAACTGTTATTAAGAATAGCACTGCTAACAAAGCTCTGCTAACTTGGTGACAAACACCTTTTATTACCTGCAGCTGCTTCACAATAAAAGCTGCTGCTTGTTGGTAGAAAGCTTTTAATGTGAAACTGCCATAGGAAATAGAATGCAGTGTGTCTGTAGGAAGTGATCAGTAAATAGTAATAAGACCAGGAAGGTTGGAGTGAAGCTGAACTCCAAACCACAGAGATTCAGTTACAAGTTACAAAAGTCCTGAGAACTGACACAGAGAGACTGTTTAAAAAAACAATTAAAGTTGTTTCACTGAATCTGTGTAAAAACATCTTTAGTTATATTGTCACTAATTTCACAAGTGTCAGTATGAAATGAAAAGAGTGGAACTTCCTGTCTGCTGTGTTAAAGCTGGTTGTTGAAACATTAAATATGATCAGTTGTACTCACCAGTGTTTGGCAGAGACTCTGCTGTGTTGTTGAGAAAGACTTGATGAACTCAGTTTAATTTTTATTTGGACAGAAGTGGAGAGACTCGACTGCAGCTCTGCTGTCACTCTGATAAACTTATAGTTTCATTTCTGCAGAGTGACGTTGCAGCTCTCTTATCTTTCCAGTGTTGCTCCTCCTCTTACTGCAGCTCTGACTGTGAGTTTGTTTCCTCCTTCTGATTTACTGCATTATTATGAAATATCATGGAGCAAAGATGATAGTGTACCTGACAGGCAGCCAGTTTTCATGAAACTATTAACTTATTTTTCTCTTTATCTTGAACTGAGTTTCCAGTTTACTTCACAAAATGAGGTGAAAGACAGTTGACAACAACCAAAGGATCATTTTATTTTATCTCATTCAGATATAATTTCTATATTTTGCTTCATGTTCTACCTTATTTGTTCCTTTGCTGTAAAGCCAATCAGTTCAGATTGTTTTGTGGTGAACCACCACAGTCCTGACAGGGATAAATGTAGAATCTATCATCTCTGTACTGAGTGATGCTTCACACTGCCAGCACTGTCCTTTGGGAGTTTGGGAGTTGTAGTGTGAACCCTGTTAGCCACAGAGCTAACGTCATGTCAGCAGCTCTGCTGTCAATCTGAGGTTTGGAACATTTAAAGAATTAAAAAGTGTTTGTTAGCAGGAGTTGGATGGTTTGAATCCTCAACCTGTTTTAGTAAATCTTGATGACTGTAACGATCTTCCGTGTTTAAGAAACTTTTATTGCAGTAACAGAAACCTTTTATTAGATCAGACTTAATTGTTCATTCGGGGGAAAATTCAAGTTACAGCAAGAAAATTAGTAATATTGGTTTTGATGAAGTTGCATGTAATTGGTTCCAGAGTTATCTCACAGACAGACAGCAGTTTGTAACAATAAGATCCATTAAATGTGAATTTGTTCAAGTTGCAAAAGTGTCCCGCAAGGCTCAGTCCTTGGTCCTGTTCTGTTTACACTTTATATAAATGGTATTGTTTCTGCTGTAACTGGATATAATCATCTTTATGCTGATGATACCATTTTGTATTGCACTGCGAATACTGCACAGTCTGCTGTAGTATCTCTTCAACACTGTTTTATGGATTTAGAAGTTGCACTTAATATCCATAAGTTAGTCTTAAACGCAGACAAAACCAAATTTATGTTTTTCACGAGAGCCAAAAATATTAATTGAGATAACCTAATCATCTCAACTAAAAGTGGCAACAATATTGAAAGAGTAATGGTATACAAACAGCATTAAATTCCCTCTTTGTGTTTCCTCGGACAGTGTTTCCCTGTTGAGCTGCAGGTGGAAGTATAGTAACAAAAAGAGGAACTTTGGCACTAAAAAGACTGTAACGTTGAAAGATATCTACTTGATTTGACTCATTTGGACGCTGAAGCTTCATATTAGCTTCAGATAAACTTTTAAATCCATTTTTGCACAGAAGGAGGACTGTGGATTTTGTCCTCCATCACTTCCATTGTAAGGTCATTATGAAGGGATCTTCTAATGGTCAGTATGAATGATTACAGCAAGAAAAACAGGTTTCACTGTTCATTTGGGCTCCTGACTGTTAAGACACATTTGAACCCGTCCTTAAAAGAAGTGAGAATACTTTTACAAAGTTATCGCTGACTGCTAAGATAAAAAGAAACATTTCAGGTCTTTGGAAGCTCTGCAGACAAGAACTTCAACAGGAACAAGAACTTGAAAACATATCAACAGGCAGACACGAACTTCATCAAGTTCTATCTCCCGGGTGAAAGTGTGGTTGTTGTTCACACAGGGTGGATTTTATCGTTAGGAGGGTGTTTTAGATGAAGGATGTCATTGTTCTTGACTTGAAATGGCCGTCGACAGACGGTGCGTCGACTCTTCGCCTCCTCCTCCTCCTCTCCAGGTGAACACGCCCCTCCTCGGTTCTCATCCTCCTTTCTCTTCGCCGTCAAAGCGTAACGGACGCTTCACCGGCACCGAACTAAAACCTCGGCTCTCATTCCGATTCATGGCCGCTCAGTGAGCCATTGTTTCCACTTAGACCCTGTGCATCATGAATAGCCAATAAAAAGCCCATCGTACCACGGTGAATCGGAGCCAAAGAAAAGGTGCCGTGATGGCCTCCATACAGCTCTCAGCGTGGAAACCATCTGTCCGCTCAGCCCCCTGTTCGCCCTGTGAAAGGGATAATAGAGTGTTATAGAGAGCAGAGAATGGATCCCTCTGCTGCTGATTTGTATTCTTTAGAAAGAGCCAGGGGTTTCACACCACATCTGCCCCTCACCTCCATTCAGCCACATTCACTGTCCCACCAATTAGCACACTCAATTAAGCCCTCATAATCCCTTTATCCACACAAGGGCTCCATCCAACGCCACGCCCGCCATGGAGAAGTGGCAACAAATGAGACTTTAGTGACTGTTTTCTTTGGGAAGAAGGAGGGGAAACAATGCAGATTGATGGCACTCAGACTCCTTCAACACTTCATAAGAGCTAAGCTGATGGTTGAAAAGCTGACTGCTGTTGCAGCTGGCAGCGAGCCGCTGAAGGCGGCGGCTGCTGGCAGCGTGAACGAGCTCCCTGATCTATTTGTCGGCCATTGTTCTGCAGCTCATGAGCTGCCTTTTCACTGCAGTGTTACAATTAATTAGAGCAGGGTTGAATGAAGAGGCAGTCAGTCAGGCACATGCAGGCCAGAGGAGGTCTGCATGCACGAACTGTGACAACAGACTAAATGCCAACGGTGTCAATGGTGTCGCTGGTGATGAAAAGCTGCAGGTTTAATCCCCATTAGTGCCGCGTGAGCCGGAGCTGATATGAATTTAACAGGTTTAATCTGAGACTAAGCAGCGAGCCGCAGCACTGATACCAAAACACTGCAAGAAAACATCCTGTAAAAGCATCCATCAGACTACTTTTATGCACATTTTCAATTTTCACATTAAAAAACCTGAATGGAAACATCAGAAATAAAAGACAAAATAAAACAAAATATCACTAAGGTGGAAAAAAATGTCAGATCGGAAAAATACACGTCAGTGTCACATCACATCACATTCAGACGCTTCTCAACTTAAAACTCCTCAGGAACAAGAACAACATGCCATCAACAGATTGGAAGCGTGTCCATCCCAAACAAATAATCTTTAAATCTTTTAGCTTAGTTCAGAGTTTTTATTAATTTAGTTTTAATGTTTTTCTTTTTATTCTGCTGCTGTAGATGAAACATTCACGTCCTGCTGCCACTTACAGACATCCACTCTGACTTGCTGCATGATAAAAACAATAGAAACTGATAAAAAAGTCTTATCACATTCCCTCAAACATATTCACATAAAGGTGGTCGAAGGAAACACAATTTATTTTGCAGAAGTCTCAGAAGTTCACTTGAAACTTGCACAATTTAATGAAAACGTAACAATTTTGTCTATAATTGAGTCTTAACAATTTAAAACAGTAAGATTATTTTTACTTGTTTCCATCTGAAGTTTTTTAAAGAATTTTCTCAAAATTAATGTCCAAGAAAAGTAAAGAATAAAACGGGTTTCTGCACTAGAAAGAGAAATAAAATTGATTCATAGAAACTTACTCAAAATAACTTTAGAAACAGATTGAAATACTTTTTTTTTACTGCAGACTTTAAGGATGCAATTACAGAGAAAATTGACCTGATGAGATTATTTTACAGTGTAGTGGTGCTGTGTGGAACCACAGAACCTGAATCTGAATAAAAACATATAAAATCTGAACAATAAATATTATCTTTAAAGATTTTTTTTTTATGAAACCATTGAAGTTTCAAAACCTGAATCTCAGAAGTGACAAAGGACAGCAGGCCATTGAAAAAGCTTTAAAAAAAAAAGACTGAGAATCCCAATGCAAGGTCCATTTAGTAGCTGTTCTGGAGCTTTCGATCATATCACATGAGCTTCATGAGCAGTCGTCATGGAATTGTAGATGTTCAAATTTTTTTCTGAGCATTTTTTCTCATCAGTGTTTACTTTCAAATTAAGCTCAAAAGTTAATTCTTGACCACCACAAGGTCCATTTAGTGGCTGTTCTGCAGCTTTTGATCATATCTCATGATCTTCATCAGCAGGAAAAAAAAGTGATGATGAAAAAAAAAGATGTGTGTTTACCTGTTTACCCTTGTTTTTATACCATTTCAGTTAAATAGGTTATGAAAAGCATATGTTTGTTAAGAACCTGTTTCATCGTGTTACATAATGTAATGCACAATGCTAAAAATGCTAAATAAAGACTGAAAGACTGATAGTGATTCCAAAATAACACTCCTCAGTGGCTGCAGGGTTGCTAAGTGACTTTACAGTTGGATCATGTGTTCAGTGTTGCTTTAATTGCCCTGAAATAAACTTAAATACATCTGAGCAAACTCTGTCTGCTGAGGAAGACTGTGAAATGAGGCTGAAACCTCCAGAAACAGATAGAAACCACGGACTATAACTTAAGATCTTTCATCTAAATAAATGTTTATATGTATTTGTTTAGCAGGTTTAACAGTCAAGGCGGGGTGTTCTTGATGTGTTTAGGATCAGGGGACTCTGGGGACTCCAAGGGGCCGTTAAGGGAATTCTTGGCCCCCCCCGAGAATAACCAGTACTGGTTTAATTTCACACCCTGAAGGTCTGGATACATTTCTGTCAGGCTGAAATTTGGGTAAATGTGTAAAAAATGATGCACATACATACATACATAATATTTGCTGAAGAGAAGGAAGGGGAAGAAGAAGAAGAAGCCAGTACCAGATGGCATTGGGGTCACGAGGGGGTGATGTCGTCTTCCTGTCTCCAATGAAAATGTCCAAAATCTTTTATTTTTAACTGTTTACTTTAGACAAAAGGCTCAAAACACACACACACACACACACTGGGTCCTGGGAAAAGACTTTAACACATCGTATTAAAGCTCTATAAGCGTTTTTATGGATTGCTTCTTGTAGCCATAATTGTTCACGACTCCATAAACGAGCGAGAAACAGTCCAGACGCTTCGTTAGAGCGCTGAAACCTCATTTGAGCGTCTTGCTCGCGCCACAACACGTCGTGTAAAACAAAGAGAGAAGCTGCTAAATAGACTTCACTGAGAAAAGTGTTAAAATAAAAAAAAATAAAAAAACACATGTAGCTGAGAAAGAGATGGTTTCTCAGCAGTCGTCACTGTCGCTCAGGTCGTCTTTCATTAATTACAGTGTTGGTGGTTACATTGAGTGTAATGTCTACTGGGACTTTCTGCTGTCAGAGAGAGCAAAAACCAAATCATCATCACTTTATTTTATTCACACTTTAATATTCTAAAATTAAAAGCATGACAAAAATAAAAACAGGATTTTTAAGCCTCATTCCTCTTTTATTCGAATACAAATACAAATAATTTTGCTGCCTCATCAAATACAGATACAAATAAAAATTCCTCACTAAATTGTCCCATAAAGTGTCCTTATAAATCTTGAATTCTTCCAGAAGCTGACAGTTTAATGTCAATGCTCAGTCAGCCATGCTCTTAGTTTGAAAAAGCCTCAATTTACGCAGAATTCATGGCAAATTAGTCCTAAAGGACAGTTTCACAATTTTTCTGTCTGTTTTTAGTCAGGCACATGTGAGCACTGAAACAGGTTTTGCTCACTGTGAGTCCACATTTTGTGCACAAATCTATTCAAATGTTTTTATGAAGTTTATGTGAGGCTTCAGTTAGTTAGTTCAAGTGGATATCTGCCAGAGTTACAGCCTTTTCATTAGTAATGTCCCTCTTTTTGTTTCTATCCTTCCACTGCTGCTCAACAAGGAAACACTATTTAGGGAAACACAAAATTAAATTACTCTAACTCTCCACTATCCACTTGATTTGACTAATTTGGATGGCTGGCACCTCACTTTAGCTTCAGATGAACTTTTAAATACATTTTTGCACAGAGGGAGGACTGTGGATTTTGTCCCCCATCACTTCCATCGTAAGTGCATTATGAAGGGATCTTCTAATGGTCAGTATGAACAGGAGGAATGATTGTTTCAGTGTTCATTTGGGCTCCTGACTGTTGTTTTTAGAGATACTTGAAAAATCGTGAAACTGTCCTTTAACATAGTCAAGAAGTAGACAGCTTTGTGTGACATCTACAGTATGTGAAGTCTGACTATTACTGTAATCAGATCTAAGCCACAGTCAGAGTCTGTGTTCATGAAACCAGACCGTCCACAAGAAGTCTGTCTCTGTCTAATAACTCCAAAGTGAGATTTAAATGTTTGTCATGGTGGCTTTTCTACAGGCTGAAAGTAAAACTCAAGAGTTTTTGGACGGGCTTTCTACAGTTCATAAAACAGACTGTAAACCCTTCAGATGCAGATGTGTCCGGTCCAGCGGGTAGCAGGGAGGGAGGAGGTTTCGACAGAGGATGAGTTACTCTCCAGCTACAAACTGGCGTAAACATCAGCCATTTAGGTGGAGGTTTCCTCTAAAGTGTCTTACAGCAGTGTGAGTGAAAGTTTAGCCTGATTGGTCTGAGTGGGAATGAACTTCCTGACCTCTGGCAGCGTTAGTCCCTTGCTCTAATCGCTGGGCGCCACATTCATGTCACTGTGGGATTCTAACCACAGCAGCGCGTCAACAGAGCAAATAATTCATCTCTTTTGCCGCCTTATCAGCATCACACTTTCCTCACTCCGATCTGTCTAACAGCATTTTACACTGTATGTGAAGTGGAAACAGGGTGTGTCATTATTACATGTAAGTAAATGTTCTGTTTTGGCAGAATTCAGTGTAAAAGACATTACTGGACGTTTACAGAGTCACGGGAAGCCCCTTGTCTCCCTCCAGTTGTCATAAATTTTGTCCTTTATGTGCATCTGGAAAGTCGAAGCTCTAAGCGAAACTCTGCAGCTGATGAAGTTTCCCAGACAGTCGACCTTTATTTAATCTCCCTGCTGCTTAGAGGAATAACTGAGTATGTTTACACGTCCCAAAAATACTTACACGTTAATTTAATTAAGGCAATACTCCAGCTCATAAAGATGACATGTAAGCAAACATCTTTTGGTTGAGGTGAACTAATTTGCTGAATTAGCACCAGCTCTGCAGCTCTACAGATCTTTTTAGCTTCTTGTAACTCCTAGTTTTGGTTTTATGGCACATTTACTGTCTTTTTCCAGCAGTTAACAGCAGACACACAAAGTTAGCAACTAGCCGGTGAAGGGGGAGTGAATATTGGACTTACATTCACCAGGTGGACACAAACACCACTCCAATGTGATGGATGTGTAAACAGGCAGCTATTTACCACTATGTTAGCAGTAATAACTTAATAAGTTGGTGAAATGTGGTGGTTATGCATCTGTTAGTTTGATTTGATGTTTTTCTGCCTTCTACCAGCCAAAAATCCATTGACGCAGCTTTTAGGACACCCCAACATCCAAGAGGTTAAAAACACTGCAGTGACAGATAATACTGCAAAATGAAACACAGATGACAAACAGGAGGAAAACACTGATGTGAAAAACATTCATGTGAATTTAGTTGTTTTCAGCAGCCAAATCCCAAAGCTCAGCTGAATATTCAGTGTTACAGCTGCTGGTGCAGCGTTTTACTGCTATACAGAGATCATGTTTAAAACCAGTTTGCATTTCTTATTTTTTATCTCATTTTTACTCGCGCTACAGTACGACCTTTCATGCTTTCAGTGGTCCTTTCACACCGTTAAAACAACAGAATTTAACAGCGAAATCAGTTTCAGTGGAATCTGTGAAGAGCAAAGTAAGTAAGTTCAACTTTCATGAACTTTGACATGCAAATATACACTGTTGACCAATAACAAGCCGTCTTGACAGTGCTGACCTTTGAGGGTCGTATGCCACCATCTACTTTTATTAACTTATGAGACTGGAGTCAATAGTTTTCATTGTCGACAGTTGGCTAGTTTTTTAAGTGACAGTTAGCAAACTACTTAGCTCAGACAGCAGTTGACTGACTAGAGGTAGCATGTTAGCTGTTTCAGTTAGCTGTTAGCTTGCCAGCTACAGTGGTTCACTAACTAGCCCTACAAATGATCAGAACATCAACAAGCTTTTAGAACCATGAACTTCACTGCTGTTCTTTCTGGTGTGTCAAGTGCTAGCTTGGCAGGAATGTACCAAGGATCAAAGTTCCTTAATCTGAAATTTAAAACCAAGAGTAAAGGTGTATTCACATTAGCGACGTTTCTATTCATTTCCTCCATTATTGTGTATGTGGTGTGTTGCAAAGGCTCTGCCTGGATGTAAGTGATGCTCTGAGCAGAGTGGGATGCAACAATATTGCCAGTTTGTTGAACTTTGACCTGAGTTGCACTGACCTTTTTGGGCACAGCCACTCGCTGTTGACTCACTATTTGAACAGAAAGATGGACGAAACACTAATTACTGGTATTTCTGAATTTCCAAGAACTGTACAATAACAAAATGGCCTCAAACTGAACCCGACAAGAACAATATTTGCTTGGTGAAACATCAGCTTGCAGTTACAGCTACCAGGTTTGTTACAAAATCTCACAGTTTGAGTCTCTGCAACACAGCAATCTACTGCTAGCAACATTAGCATTGGAGCTTGCAAGTCTTTAACAAAAGTCAGTCCACCAGGTAATCAGAAATGTTAGACTCAATTTGGCACAACAGGGATCACTGAAGTCACTGAAGTCACTGGGATTGATTTGGGGTTTTCATATCACATATTTCAGTCTGGACCAAAGTGGTTGAGACTCAGGTGTCCTCTGAGACAACCACAGGTGAATAGTTCAGCCTTGCAGGTGAAATTAAGCAGAAACTGCTGCTCATTTCCTCTGACAGACAGACATGATGCTTCTTGACAAGTGAAATCATCCATCAAATCTGCAGACTTCCTTCCTCGGGAGAGTTCAATGGTTAAAACTGTTGAGACAGCAGCAAAAGAAAACATTTTTTCTTAAGAAACGTCCCGAGGACAGGCTGACACAAGCTTCATTAGCTGTTCATCAAACAAATATTTCAGATGTGTCAAAGTATGTAGTATCCGTGTGAAGGTCTGGTTTGGGTTTACAGTGATGATGCAAATATTCATAACAGTTTGAGGAAACATATAGTACATTTTTAATAAAAATAATTTAAATAAGTAGTCTTAGACTGATGAAAGAAACTCTGTGTGAGAAAAAACCATATAGAGCAGAGTGACGTTGGAAAATGTAGCTGGACCTTGTACTTTTTTTAACTGATGTTGATAAGTTTTGTGTGTAAACCTATTATATGTTCCACTGGACATATAGAGAGCCATAACCAACTGACATGACGTAAAAGGCTCAGCTGAACACTGTGATAAGACAGACCAGCGGGAGGTTGTGGTCTACAGACTCATTATAGGGTTTTATGAGTCCAGAAGAAGGTTTTTACTCCCCTGAGTCAGTCGTCTGCTGCTGCGTTCCCATGTGATGCTTTTAAAAAAAAACAACCCTCTTCTTCTTCTTCTTATCTGTAGACGTCTGAGTCGAGTGGAGGTGAGAGTGAGTCAGTGCAGCAGTGAACGTCTAACACTGCAGATACAATCTGCTGCTGCAGGTTTCCTCTGAAGACACCACGTCTACACTCAGCAGCTGTCAGGGACCAAGTGGTTTATACTTACACTTCTACTGATTCTCTAGTTCACTAACATTTCTCTGTCAGGTCCCCTTTAGATGCTGAAAAATGTCATGTTTTGAATCAGATTCATTTCACTTGCACCCCACAGTCTGTGAACCACCGTAACAGGGTAAAACTAGGCTAAATTTGGTTGAAATGATAATTTTTTAAGACATCCAAGTGACACAAACTGTTGTTTTAACAGTGGTTGAACAACCACATTTCATTATGAAGCAGAACCTGAATACACGTTGAAATATCACTGAAACGCACCAATTAAACAAGACAAAAAGTGATATTTACTAAGCCTGTTGCGAATTACCTTAAGGGATGCAAACTTTTGCTTCATTGCCATTGTGATTTTTTTTTGTGATCAATTATTTGTTGTATAAATAAAGAGATATAAAACGTAACACAAAACCAAACACATCTGGAGAGATGTAATAGATGCAAACTAGTATTTGCCTTTTTTTGTTTTAGTGGGGCATTTACAAAGACTACAAATGTAAATGAGCCGCAGTTCATCTGATCTGCATGAAGTGCTACTAAGTAAAAGCTGATGTGGGTCTGATGTTTGTCTATGTTTCTCTCTGCTATTGTTTCTCTCTGAGTATCTGATAAAACAATGCTGCAGATTTTTGCTTTTTCTCAGATGTTAAATTTCAGACGAAGTTTCTTGCTGCAGTGGTAAGTCTGCGGTGATAAATCTGGTGCAGCAGATATTTGTAAGAATTTCCATTCCCTCCTCCCATATTTTGTGCCTCTGAACAGGAATGCCTTAAAACACATATTGAAGGAGCCCAAACACACAATTTTCAGTGGTGCCGCTTTTCTTCCATTTTACCGGCATAACACTTTGTTGTGGTCCATGGTAAATAAGGAAAAACTTTTAGTGCCCTGTTTAGTGTCTAAAAATGGCTGCAAATCCTTTGTAAATGTCCCCTTAAGAGTCTGCAGCCATGCCAGCAGCTCTGCGAGGCTAAACATGCTTACTATGATAATGCTAACATGTTGATGTTTAGCAGTTTTAATGTTTAGCATGTTCACCCCGTTGGTTTAGCATGTTAGCATGCTAACATTTGCTAATTAGCACTGAACGCAAAGTGCAGCTAAGGCTGATGGGAATGTCATTAGATTGGTCAGAAATTAAAAGTATAGGACAAAATAAAACCTGACCTGATGATGGTGCTACATAAAAACTCAGGAGCTCAATGTTTTTACAATTATTCCCGGTGGGAACATGAATGTATGAACCAAATTTCATGGTAATCCATCCAATAGGTTGTGAGATATTTCAGTCTGGACATTGCCATTGAGTAAAAACTGGTTGGTTTGGTGACCTGGGCAGTGGTACGAGACCTTCAGGGACATGATAAAAAATGTTAAAAAAAAAAAAAAAATACAAATTACAACATTAATATGATTTATTTTTGGAACCACTGTTTTTACAAACTTTGATTTGGCTTTACTGATATCAGTGACTCAGAGATTAACTAATTTTCCAGACTCACTGACGGTGGAGGTGAGTCTGGCTGTCTGGTTGTTGGCAGCACAGTGACATGATGACATCTAACAGAAGAGTTTGTCCTCCCGCTGCCTCTTACTTCCACTTGTCAGTCATTGGCACCTCCATATCTGCGCAGTGATAACACAATACCAGACGCCACGGAACAACACTGTGTGTTTGTGAGTGTATGTTCATCACTGTGGGAACAGCTTGAGTTTTACACTTTTGTTAACATTTTGTGACATTTTTTTTTCCAGTTTTAACTTCTTTAGATTAACAGTGTAAAGTCCAGCTAGCGCTCCCTACAGGCTGCAGGCTGCAGGAGTGAAAATCAGTCTGGTTGGAACACATTTTCATTCATTAAGTATATTTAAACAGAAGAAAAACAGGTTAGTTTACAGGCCTGTGAGCTGACTGGAGCTTATTAATAATTAACTGCCTCCTCTGATGGACTTCCATCACACCACAGCTGTCACCTTTGACCTGCAGAAATCAATGACAGGTTCATCTGATCCTTTATCATCAGGCTGGAGAGTGCTGCTCTGTGGTCAGCATCATTCAGATTAAGTGATGCCGTCTGCCTGATCCACTCAGACCCTGTTCAGGTGAGCCGGATGTCACGACGATGCAAATATCCATCTTGACACAACATGCAGACAGCAAACAGGAGATCATTTTACTCCAAATTATGAGAAATATCCTGAATTTGATTTCATTTTAGTGTTTTGACGGAAATGTATGTCAGTTTTAGTCAAATTTTTGTTAGTTTTATAGTCTTTACACATTGAAAATGTCACAAATACACAAATCAAAATAGACCCTTTTTGTTGCATTTTTAATTTTTATGTTCTCTAAGCACTTTGAGGCTCCAGCCATGGCCATCTTTGTTGTTTCAGGTTACCATGGTTACAGGTTAGTGTTGTCCATGTGACATTTCTCTGCAGTAATGCATCAGACAGACTCTTCTCCTTCTCACCTAGCATTAGCATTAGCATTAGCATTAGCACAGCTAGCCGTGCTCTCCACTCGAGCAGCTGATCTTTTACTCACCTGTTCACAGTCTGGGTTTATCTTGAGAAATCAACCTTAATGGCCTGCAGAGGATGAATCCTGCCGACTTTGGTGATCCCCCTTACTTTTCCTCTAGCGCCACCATATGGTTCATCATTTGTGGTTTTCAGTGAAATATCTCAGAACTATTGGATGGATCAATTTCATTCATGTTCCCCAGAAGATGAATTATAATAACTTTGGTGTTTCCTTCACTCACAGTAATGCAGCGAGTGTGGCTGTTGACCCTGTAGTCTTATTTCATCATGTGGAGGACAACAAGAAGAAAATGACTGAAGATGATTGACACATGTTTTACTGAAGGGGATCAGAGAGAAGTTATCTGTCTCCTGGACTGAAACAGCACAGTCAGCAGTCTGATTTCTCTACTTTCCGTTCATTTGCCGTCAGGTATCTGCAGCGATCAAACGGCTTTTAACAACAGCAGAGCTTTGTAATTACATAGCTGGTTCTGCTGGCAGCTCTTTGAAGCCCACGGTCCGTTATGCTCCTGATTGTTCCCCCCAGGGCATCATGGGAGGACCGAAAACTTCAGCTGCATGGTTTTATGGGTTTTTGCTCTGAAATGACACGGTGAAGCCGAGCAGGAGAGGAGACAAGCAGACGGCACGAGTTACAGCTGAGGGGTTCAATTCAAATAAAAACTGTTACCTGAAGTTCAGCAGTTAATATGTAAAATGTAAAACATCCATTTAAAGGTTGACTCTGTGTTGTTTCTCTTTCATTTTCAGTTTTCCAGCTTTTATCATGTTTTTCTGTTGTCTGTTGTTTTTCAGAGTAAACATTCTGAAACAAATGCAGCCTAAATATTTCAGGTTCTTTAAAGTAAAGTAGAGCTGTAAAATAAAACTTCAACTGTGATTGCAGACAGGTTTTGGTTTTACTGTTGGTTCAAATGGGTTCAAGAGCAGTGATGGAAAGTAACCACTACTACTCAATCAAGTACTGCACTTAAGTACTATTCTGAGGTACTTGTACTTTACTTGAGTATTTCCATGTGATGCTACTTTCTACATTTCAGAGGGAAATATTGTACTTTCTACTCCACTACATTTATTTGACAGCTTTAGTTACTTTTCAGATGAAGATTTGACACAATGGATAATATAACAAGCTTTTAAAATACAACCCATTGTTAAAGATGAAACCAGTGGTTTCCAACCTTTTTGTCTTTTGACGTCTTACAAAAAGCAGTGTGTAGTCGGGGTCACATTTCACATGTCTATGAGTTGTTAACAGCTCCACCAAATAGTGATTTTTCCCTCTAAACTTCTCACATGCTTTCATTTCAATAAATGTTCAAATGATCCAATATTTCAGCAAAAATCAAAGATTAGAGAAAAAGTCCAAAAACTGAAAACAGATTTGTGTATCAGAACTTTGTTTTTTCTTCTTTCCTCTCCCATTAATCATCTCACCACCCCTCAGATTTATCTGCTGACCCTTTGGAGGGGCCCGACCCCTAGGTTGGGAACCACTGGACTAAACTAGCTAACTGTATATAAAGTAGTGTAAACTAGCTCCACCTCCAGCAGCTACAACAGTAACATGCTGCTCTAACACTGATGCTTCACTATTAATAATCTAATGATGTCATATATAATAATATATCAGTCAGAGGGACCAAACCACTACTTTTACTGCAATACTTTAACTACATCAAGCTCATAATACTTATGTACTTTTACTGCAATACTTTAACTACATCAAGCTCATAATACTTATGTACTTTTACTGCAATACTTTGACTACATCAAGCTCATAATACTTATGTACTTTTACTGCAATACTTTAACTACATCAAGCTCATAATACTTATGTACTTTTACTGCAATACTATAACTACATCAAGCTCATAATACTTGTGTACTTTTACTGCAATACTTTAACTACATCAAGCTCATAATACTTATGTACTTTTACTGCAATACTTTAACTACATCAAGCTCATAATACTTATGTACTTTTACTGCAATACTATAACTACATCAAGCTCATAATACTTATGTACTTTTACTGCAATACTTTAACTACATCAAGCTCATAATACTTATGTACTTTTACTGCAGTGATGGAGTATTTTTACATTGCTGGTACTTTTACATAGGTGCACTGCACCTCGCCAACAACAAGGACCAGTCAGAGCAAAATATCGGTCTTGAAGATGACGAAATTTGTAGTTACCAACATTTTGTCCAGAACTTAGTAAGAGAACATGAAGCAATGACACTAATAAACTCAGACAGTCCAGCTTACTGCCGCTGACGAGAACCTGCTAATCACTTCAACTGGATCGACTTGCTGTTTATCCCAGAATCCCCCTGGGTAAACTCTGGCCTAAACGGGTAAAAGCGAGTCATCTTCCTGTCCGCTGACGTGATGTCTCCTGAGGATCCACGACCTTTTCAGGATGGATGGCTTTATGCTGCTATAAAGACTCTAAAAGTGAAGGCTTGAATAGAACTGGTTGATGTTAATGTCATAGAGATGATCAGGAGTCCTAAAAATCCACCACAACCCAGAAGACCTGTACAGCATGTGGGTATTACCTGCAACTGCCTATGAGTATGACTGTATATTATATGGATCTTACATTTCTCAGAATGCATTTTGACACCTGCAGGACGACTGGTTGGTCACTTCTGTATCGTTTTGTGGCAGAACGTTATGTTACTGAGAGAACGTTCTTGCAAACTGAGCTCCTGGTCCTGCGTCTTGCTCGTCTAGACACATGATCTGTATCTGGATAATTACATCTGACCCATCCTGTTATCTTAAAGGATTTGACTGTTGATTTTCTATATTTTTCTTCTTGTCAACAAATCTCATGTTTGGAACAAAACTAACAATGAACTGATCTACTAACAAGTATTGTGTGTGTATCAAAGCCTGATATATCTGATTCTTCTGAGCTGTAGACCTTCGTTGTTCCAGAAACCATTAAAAACACATCAATGAGCCACACCGCTGCACTGGGTGACATGTTCCTTTGTTCCTGGAGACAGTGGTTTCCATAACGGCTCCACCTGCCACTGCACATGCACCATAGTTTACAGAGCTTCACTAGCTTGTTGTGCTACATATCACAGCCTCTTGAATTTGTACTACATTAAATTTCTCAATGAACATCAGTACAAAGTCAAAATATGTTGAAGATATTTTGATAAGTTGATATGTTGTCATGGCAACTCACTTCTTGCAATTGACTTCAATGAGAGGGGTTGGAGGGGACTAAGAGGGGATGGGGTTTTAAGCTTATCTTGGACCCTTAGCTACTTAAAATAAAAATGTCCTGACAGCTCTGATGGAGCTCAGGATCAGAAATCTGTGTGTAACAGCCGACCTCTTTATATCCAGTCAATGGTGTAGATGTGTAGCAGAACACAGAACATTAATTACTCTCAGATCCTGACCGATCTGGTGTTAATGAAGTTACCGCTGCTGTGCCACATGAGTAAGTGTGCACATCACTCTCTCAATTTAAAGACACACTTATTGTTTCTGCTGCTGTGTGATGCTGCAGGTAGTTAATAAAGTCAAAGAATCTGACGCGCCGCCAGCCGATGGCAACAGAACATCAGTCACATCCTGGATACATTTAGTGACACCTGAACGACATTAATGTAAAATTAAGACATTAATCTAACATGTTGCCTGAGTCACATTAATAGCTGAAGCCTATTCTGATGGACATTTCAGTAGATTATGTTATAGATGCGAAATACTAGAGAAGTAAAAGAAGCAAAATACATGGAAGTTGGTTTGTGATGGTGGAGAGGTCTCTGTGTGTGCACCTCTGCTAATTAAAGCAACAATGCTGAATGCTGTTTCTGAGTCTGGGGTCCAAGTCACTGGGTCAGTTGGTTTGAGGCCGTGGCCATGAGTCGAACTTCCAGTGAGACATAATCACAGATCCACTGTCTACAGTAGCCCGTCATGCCTAAAAATGATATCAATTAACGTTTAGTTTTTGGCTTTGGAATTTTTAGGATAGCCTCCACTCTTTTAGGGCTCAGGGATTTGCCCTCTGAGATCTCATGCCCAAGGAATGTCACTGTAGGTAATACAAACTGCAATTTAGACAGGTTAGCCCTGTCACCTTGTGCTGCTAAATATTTCAGCAGGGTCACTGCGTCAGTTTTTCAACTCAGACCCTCCGGTCGAACCTTTTTGAGCGGTATAACAGAGCTTCTGACAGGTGAGTCAGAACATGGCACAGTCACTCTTGCTGATAGTAAACTATTGAACACTGGTGTGATTCCCTTAGTGGCTTCTGGTTTCAGTGGGTATTGTTGTTGACATGGTCCACCGCCATTTCTTCCATTCATGGCACATGGTAACTGGGCCATTTTGAGTCTCTTAGTTAATTTTCTTCGTTCCGAGTGGCTGTTGCTGCTGCTGTTGTCTGTATTTTTCTAGCATGGATAGTATAGTCTTGTATTGTTTAATGATTTGGCGCAGGATGATCGGGCCATTTCTTCGCATGTCCAAGGGGCGGTAGACATACATTATTTCTCCACTGTCTTCTCTAAGGTTGGAGACCTCAATCCTTTCTCCTCTTTCTCTGCCTCTGGTGTGTTTGGGGCCTGCTTTTGCTTGTTTTGACAGAGTTTCATGGGCTGACTGTGTAGAATATGAGGGAGGTGGCCATGAGGGCTGAAGAACTGGCTGATGACTCTCCCATCGCTATCCAGTCCAGGTCATCTCGAACCCCGCCACACCGGTCTGGACGTGTGTCTGGCTGGCCTGCATCTGGTTGTGGTGACTGGTCTGGAAGCGGACCTGGATTCTGGCCCTTGATGGACGGCTGGGTATCGAGAGGAGGTCCAAGTCTTTCTGGAGAGAAAACTGGGGACATTGATCAGTCCCCCTCCCCAACCTTTTCCCCCCTTATTTTTGTGTTTTAGGCTGTCTTTCTTGTTTTCGCTGTCTGTCTCTATATTCGGCCTCATTTTTCCACAGAAAACTGCTTTCCAATCCACCCACACTTTCTTTTTCCCTTTTTTACAGTCACATTCTTCAAGTCTTTTTTGTAATTTCTCAATTTGACCCAAACTGAAACTGCTGTTTTCAAGGAACCACCAGTATTTAATCCACAACTGTAACAGCCTACAAGTCTCTGCTCCATGTTTATGACTCATTATTTTCACACATCCTGAGAACTTAGGAAACTCTTTACTTTGACCTTTACTTATTTTATCAGGCACGACCCAAGCGAACTCACCCTTTGATTTCAGTCTGAGCTCTTAATCACTCAATCAGACATTATTCAGTCATTCCTTTGTTAACGTTCGTCACCCCTGATGTAATGTCTTTTACCTTTCAGACGTCTCTCATAGTCTTCAGTACTGTATCCTCATTTTCAGATGCTGTTTCATTCAAACCGTTATCTATAATCCTTATATGTCTTATAGCAGTCTCTTCTCACCCTGGGAGGTAGACTTTCTAGGTCTTAGGTGACTTGCAGTCCTTTCACCAGCTGTGCAGATTTGACCTGTTTGAAAACAGATGAAGGAATGAGATTTGCATCCTGGACGAGCTCCGATATCGCCGTGGCGATTCACCTCTTTCACTTGACTTCAATGAAGAAAGAAACAATTTCTCAATACAGATTTGTCACGGCTCACTCACACTCGATGCAGAGGAGTGAGCCCTGAACAAGTGAACACTCCTTTATCTCTTTAACACCGACCTCTAGGAGTTGTTGTGACTACTGTATGCATGATTATACCCATACAGACATGGAAGGATAAACTTCAGCATGAACAGATGTTCTTTGTTTCCCTTTCACACAGGAACATACTGTTCAGACGAACAACATGGTTTCTATGACTGTCACCAAGCATTTTTTAACCTTTCAGAAGTTCACACAAGCATTTATACATATTCATACAATAATTTCCCCCACAAGCTTTAAACTGCATTTGTGCACAGCTGCAGGTTACTGTCTTATCACTGTTTTTACTCTGAGTGACACTGCTACAATCAATGTGTGTGCTCAGTAAATTTCAGGATAATCTGAGCATTAGATATTTATATTTTGTTTTGATGGTCTTGTTTCATCCTTTGGGAACCATCAATATTCACTGCAAAATTCACAGAAATCCAAAAATATCCAGTCCAAAAATAGAGCATCTTGTTCTGGACCAAACTGACCAAACAACCATCATCATTTGCTTCCATCACAAGCAAGGCGAATTTTACAATAATACAATACAATAAAATAACCAATATAAAATCAACTCGCCTTAAACTGCTACGAGCTGCTGAGGAATGGGGCGGGGGTCTCTGCAGACTCCAGGATCAGCCTGATGAATAATTTAAAGTCTCTTCAGACAATAACGGCTCTATTCTCCTCTCCGTGGATCAGCGTTAAGATGCCAGCTCGCCGTCATTACTCTGTTTGCTGTTGTCGTGGAAAAAAAAAAAAAAAAAAAAACCCACGAGCTGCAATATTGCGGTTGCAATTTTTTTCCTTCCTCAGAAATAAAAGCTGACATGATCATCAAATGTGTTGCCTGAGCTGCATGACTTTTTTTTTTGGGGGGGGGGGGCCTTTGGAATGCTTTAAAATCACATTGCATGATGATTTTTGGGGAAAAAATGCATTAAACTCTGATGAGAAAATAATATATGCTTCATTCTTTGCAAACATACTGTTAACGTGCTGTATATGTGGTGTTGCAGCAGTGCTTTGTCATTGTGCCTGTAATGCAGCTGTATAAAGTTATGTGAGGGAATTGCTCTGGGCTCTGTTTGAGGAGACTGAACATGTTAAATGGTTTTGTTGGGATCACTGCCAGCCTCCCCCCCCTCCTCCTCCCTCCTCCTCCTCCTCCTCCCTCACCACCGCCGCCACCACTCCACCCAAAACCTTTGGCTCTACTCCCAGGCCTTGTCTCAGCCCTGTAATACATTTCTATCATGCAGGAATGCTGCTGCTGCTACAAAGTCCCCCAGCGATCTCCTGCAATTACAGTTGGAGATTGGCTGCGTTACAAGCCAGGGATGCCCCCGTTTTTCCCTTCTCTGTTTTAGTGGGGCAACAAAAAAAAAAAGGAAAAAATGTGATCAACTTCATGAACACAGGAATCAGCAAAATAACTTTCTGTCGTGTGAGATAGAGTTGTCCTTTAACAGTTTTGTTTGGCTGCCAGCTCACTTAAAAAAAAAAAAAAAAAAAAAAAAAATCTGTATGCTTAGATGAGATTTATGTTGTGGATTTGTAAGCTATGAAATACAGCCCACTGCAGGAAAATGCTTTACGAGTTTTGGGAATGTTTTGAAGATTGTGGCCGTGCTATCGATTCACAGATTGTTGTTTTTCTTTCCTTGCATATTTCAGAAACCAGAGTCCACTGTGCGTGTCTTATTGTTCCGTAGACAATTCTTTATTGATCGGGAAGCATGAAGGAGCTTTTAAAATCATCTGCCAAAAAAAAGACTATTTTCATGCACCGAGTGAATCATCGCACATACATTTTTTCTCAAGAGAATTTGTCCAAAACGGAAAAATGATACCCACAAAATATTTTGCATCCTAACGCGGCCTCCTGACTGAGGATTTTTCAGGACAAGAAGCCGGCGGTCTTTTGTCTTTTTCTCTCTCTCGGTCTGAGCTGAGAGTCGTACATGTAAATGTACTCACAGCGTCGTGTAATGTGTTAGAAATTTGACTCATTGACTCCCTAAACCAGGCCAACCAGGAAACAGCTGTGTGTGTGTGTGTGTGTGTGTGTGTGTGTGTGTATTTGTGTGTGTGTGTGTGTGTCTGTATGTGTGTGTGTGTTTTTAGGGTGTTGGCTTAACAGCTAAATTGTGATTTTTGACTCAAATCCTGCAGTTTCTTTAAAACATCGTCTTTTCACTCTGTGACACACCAACATATTTATATATTTATACATTATGTTCCCATAAACTAAAACAACAGATTAGGGCTTTAATGATTATTTACATTACGGAAACATCTTGTGATTATTTTTGCTTTTAATCAATTTAACTGTGACTTTAAGTTATATTTACAGATTAATGGAGACTTCATGTAACCAGCAGCTGATCTGGATCTGTGCTCCCGAGGACCAAATATGAGCTGAGATGAATTTGGTTGAATGTTTGATGTGAGTTTATATTCTAACTTTTGTAATGACATCTTTTTCTCTCCGTTTCAGCCTTCTATCTGGACTAAATCTGCATTTTTTTTTTTTTTTGTTGCCAGAATTGAGCTTTTCTGAAACGGTTTCCAGAGTGTGTAAATCTTTAAACGCTGTGTTTATGCGGGGAAACAAAACTCTCACTAAACGATGACATGAGGATCAGCGAGGGTCGCGGCTGTGTGGCCTCAATGTGAACAAAACAAGCTTCAAACTTCCTCTTTGTCAGATGACGTTGTGATTATATAATATTGATTTGACTGCTGGTTAATATTAAATCACTATTTTATACTTGTTCCGTTGTCTGACAACGGAAACAGAAAAATATAAATGAGACCAATGACATTTTTGAATTACAGACTGAAACTCAGCTGTCTGTAGCTGTCAGTTAGACAAGTTTCTGTCATCTAACTAACAACAATATGGCCGATCATACAGCACATCCTCCACTCCACTCTTATTTTGAAACAACAAACTAAAATGACATAACCGATGTGTCAGAAACACAGCAGAAGGTCTTTGAAAATCATTAAAATTAAAAACTTTTGTCTGCCTAAAATAAAAAAAATGTTTTCAGTCTAAATAACTGTCTTGTGGCTTAATGTGTAAAGCTAAACGGCAGTAAGACGATAGCATCCAGTCTGACGACTCTATGGTGTTTCTTTCATGAAAAGGTTCAAGCGGATCTCTAAAAAAGGACATTTGAGACTCCATATTTCTGTTAACATGAGGTCTTCCTGATCACGACAAAACCACGAGAAAAACATTGGTGTCCTAGCACAGTTAATGAAGTTAACCTGCATTTATGTTGATTTTGTCAGATGGTGTTGCGACTATAAGATAATTACTCGGTCAGCCGGTCGTCTCTCCTACTCGTTGAGACATGTTAGCTGTGATGAAATTTGATGGTTTGCCAGCTGATAAGATGAAGAAGAAGAGATTGAGTCCTTTTATGTTGTTCATGTGTTTCTCTGTGGACAGGGTTCTCTACTAAAACGACCTGGAAATGCTAATTAAATCTTAGAGTCAGCTCTAATTAACCACCACTCGGCCCAGCTTTGGGCCCAGTGTCGGCGCCTGGAAACTGAACAGCGTAAATTGGATGATTTAGACGTTGAATTCATCACGAGTTTGGTCCACTGAGACTTTGTGAATCTGTAAATTTACAGTTAAATTTTATGCAGCACGGGACAAAGGTCATTTGTTTTTCCTCACAAGTGTTTATTTCCATCTTTAACATATTTAGCATTTTAGTATTTATACAAACTATGCAACCATGTGAAGACTTTGTAGGTGAAAAGGCATCTAAGCTAACGTTGCACTAGCAGGTATAAAAAAAAAAACATTTTTATTCTGTTTCACAAGTAAGCAGCTCTGCTTCTCTCTGACATTTACAAAACGGATGTTTCCCTCTGGGGTTTTTTTTTTCCTGGATGTGAACACAGTTGCATGTTAAGTGATTGTCTGTGACACACATTAGTAAGTCTGTGTGTGTGTGTGTGTGTGTGTGTGTGTGTGTGTGTGTATGCAGATTTCAGGAGCCAAACATCTGCTGGTAATTAGCAGAAGTCGCTGCAGACGATCCAGCAGCTTGTTCATGCTGCTGTCTGTGGAAAACAGGAAACCCGTTGATGTTTGTATTTCTGTGAAATGTTTCTAATACCACCAGAGCTGATGGTTCACAGAGTGACTTTGATGCTTTGAAGCTGTTTTAGCTCAGACGCATTAAGTTGTGAACAAGCAGTTGTACCTCAGAGGAGGTGCAGGTGGATCAGATGGGAGATTTGGTTTCAAGTTATAATCCTACAGCATGCTGAGTGTCTGCTCACGCTCAGACTACGTCTACATGAAACCACCAAATTCTAAAATGTTTTCATGCAAAAACGACCTTCGTCCACATTAAAACAGCTGATCCTCCTACTGGGCATGTGCAGAGGACAGTTAGGCAAGTCAGCCACAGAAAACCAGTGAAGAAGAAACGGTGTACTGTTTCTGTTTACTGCAGCAGATTACAAGTTTGAGCGGAGAAAGGTGGTAAATAGCTACGTTAAATCTGAACAAGCTAATCAAGTAGCCGTCCGCCGTTGTTGTCATCGTCAGTAGTTATTTGATCTTTCCTCGCTCCTTGACCCGGAAGTCGCTCTGTCCGCCATCTTGAAGGCTGTCCCAAAGCGCTTATGTGAGTGATACATGAGCGCAGCCTTCATGGAAGTCTTTTACCAGCCGACACTCGACGCTCCTTATTGGATATCAGTTATTGATTGGACGCTGCAGATGATTGGACGGATCTGTTTCACCATCTAGTTAAACATCTGTTAATAGAAGGTCTGATCAATAACAGAATCATAAAGTTTTGTCTTTTCATGATCTGTTATTTCCCCCATTAACTGTTGGATGGATCAAATTAGTCTGTCTGTCAGCAAGAAACATTTTAAACACATTTATATTTTACATCTTCCTGAGTGTCGGGTTTGATATGAGTTACATCAGTTTATTTTTCTCTGAAACGTTTAGCCTAATAAATCATTTCCAGTGTTCAAAAGACACCCTGATCATATTCTGGCTTATTCAATAATTAATTCAAAATCAGAATATCAATAAATACAGACAATTCATAAATAATATAAACACATTTGACCAGTAGAAGTTGATGAGCCTCTGAGCAGGACGCAGTATAAATACAGAATGCAGGTTTTTATTCATGTGCAGGTGTTTGTTGAACAGGTAACAGCTGTGCAGCTTTATTAGTGTCAGCATGTGTGTGGAGACACAAACTACAAACTCAAAAGTCTCTACAGCTGTTCAAGCCGACTGACAGCTGATCAGCTGTGATCAGAAACAGACGTCACGTCACATGATAACATACTTCCTCGTTTCCTCGCTTGGTTTCCTTGCGTCTCTTCATGCATCCTCAGTAGGAGCGACTAAGACACAAGGATGCAAGTGAGGGAAACATGGATGTAATTTAAGGGAATTGAGATGAACCTGTTGTTTCTTCTTCTTCCTCTTCCAATGAAACGTCACACTACTGCCACTATCTGTTTAGTCAGCGATATGACAGCGTTTCTACAAAGCTCTGTTTTCCCTGAACACACGACAACGCCAAGCCGACGTTTTCACATTTACACACTCTGAAGGATGTTAAGGAAAAGCTTTCTCATGGAAGAAAATACACTGTTTTAGCCTGGATGGAGGGTTAAAACGGAGATAGAAAGATGTGTTTATGTATTTAGCCAGCTTAGAGTTTGTGTCTACATCGCGTTTCTTTCTGAGCGCCGGCGTCTTTTTTCGATGGTTCCCAATGAGGAGAGAGCGCTCCGCCTTTTTTGTGTGCCTCTGAACTTTCAGAAAGGCTCTGCTGTCGTCATTGTCACTCCTCTTCAGGCAATCAATCACATCTATGACAGATCATGTTACCCACATCCTCTTTGCTCTCAAGGAAACTATAAAAGACTGAAGGACCATTACATCATAATACCAACGTTCTAATGCTCTGCTTGGTGCTGGTTCTATTGAAGTCTATGGAGAAGCACACTAAAACCCAACATATCTACATCATATGACCTTTGATGGAGAAATGCTTCTACCAAATGTAAGAACACTCTTCACAGAATACTGACTGATTTTTCTAAATGTGCGCATTCGTCTATTTGCTGTTGATCTCCAAAGAGCATACTTTACAGCTCATGGTGAGTCCAATTAAAATGCTCTCCATGGCAAATTCTTTTAAAAAGTTGCAAGTGGCCCTTGAAAATATTGAGTTTAGGATAAATAAATACTGCTAACAAAATAATAGTCTTCAATCCGTCTCTCTTCCTTTTATTTCGGCTGCTTTAGGACGATTGACAGGGCTAATAATAGCTAGTGTTACGGGAATATCATGTACAATCAACGCCTGGGCTGTAATCCCATTTGTCTGGTGCCCTGCTGTCCGCCAGATCAACTGTGGATAACGTTACATAACGTTAGCTAACAGGCTCAGAGTTAATTTAGTTAGGGTATTACCACAGTTTTGCTAACTTACTAACATAAGTCTGTTACTAACATCAATCACATATGCAAGAAGAAGCTCCAGTCTGTTATAAATCTAACATAACATTGTTGTAACTTGCATATTGGATTAACATACAAATCAAGCGAAATGTACCTTGAATACACATGAAACATTAGCTAAATAACAACACACCAACATAACATCATACAACAGTTAGAGTGGTGATATAATCTTAAAGAAATTGTCAAGATATTGTTTTTTTTTTTTTTAAATTCAGGTTCTTATAGATGATTTTCTTTTATATGAGTCGAAAGTTGTTGAGACACAACTTTCTCTAGTACTTTAGAAAAGAATGGAAGATTAGAGACCAGTCGATAGTTATTAAGAGACCCTGGATTGAGGTGCAGTTTCTTAAATAGAGGTTTAACCACAACCATCCTAATGCTTCTGGGGACAATACCAGTCGTAAGTCATAAATTAACAATATCTAGCATTGTAGGTCCCAGAAAAGTACTACTGGTAAAGGGTCAAGTAGGCGAGTAGTTGGTTTAGAAGCTGGCATGAACTCAGCCAAAGTTTCAAGATAGACAGAGGCGACTGAAGCTCTGAGGTAGAGCGGGTTGTCCACTAACTGGAAGACAGGCGGTTCGATCCCCGGCTCCTCCAGTCCGCTGGTTGATGGGCAACTTGCCAGAACCCCAAAATGGACCCCAAATTGCTGATGAGCAGGTTGGTACCTTTCATGGCAGCCTCTGCCATCAGTATATGAATAAATGGGTGAATGTGGCATGTAATGTAAAGCACTTTGAGTGATTGGAAGATTAGAAAGATTCTATATAAATGTAGTCCATTACCATGACCATAGTCTACATAGATAGTCTAAAAAATAAAACACCCAGATGAGACAACAGAGTGTAAATAATGCTTGTGCTGTTTGACCTGTTGCTCTGCGGTTCATAAGAAGCATCTTCATCCAGTAATGTTCTGTCTCTTTCAGTAATGGTAACTGTACTCAACAAAGATGGCAACAGCTGTAGCGTCACAATGCTTTTTCTGGTATTTATATCTTGTTTTGATGTTGGATGTTAAACATGGTCAAAGTTCCAAAACTTTAGGTCACCATATGTAGAAATGCTGCCTGCAAGTCAAAAGTCAGGGCTTCGACGTGCTCTGAACACTTCATTTGTGATGTTTTTTTCCTACCTTGCTTACGAGCTGACGTCGGCTCATCGCACATGCCCATAAACAGCCGTTCATTCTGTGGCCTTGGTTGCTAAGGTGGTTGCTAAGGTGGTCACTAAGGTGGTTGCTAAGGTGTTTCCATGTGTTGTTCAGCTCCAACATGTACGGATGGATTTGAGAAGTTGACATTTGGAGTAAAGAAGGAGAAAAAGAAGTGAAATCCTGCTACTATAGTTTGTTTACGTAGCCTCCGGAGCCGGAGGAGGAAGCTTCCTGAAAGCTGACCAATCAGAACAGAGTGGGCTCATCAGGAGGCGGGCCTTAAAGAGACAGGAGCTAAAACGTCCTGTTTCAGACAGAGGCTGAACTGAGGGGCTGCATAAAGGACCAGTAGAAGATAAATAAGGAGTTTTTACTATAAATCATGCAAAGATATTCCAGTAGAGCCCCAGAATATAAATATAGAGCTGGAGATGTGCAGAATATGTCCTCTTTAAATTACATAAAAATTTAAAATGTCACTAAAATGTCTTGAGTTTTTGTTTAAAAGTAACTAAAATCAAATTTTAATGACTACATTTTTATTGAAACAAATGCACATTCTCATAAAAAGACTAAAGTTAAATCATAATCCGGTGCCAAAGGTAAAATGTTGGGAGTCACGGTCTGTTTTCTTCAGCTGGTGAGGATGAAAAATGTCCTGATGATCCATAGAGATTCAGCCTGCGGTCGCCTGAAGCTTTTCAGAACTCCACATGTGATGAGTTCACATCTCTTCTCTGAGGGTTTCCACAAGGCATCCTGGGAAACGTAGGAAACCACTAACTGCAGTAGAAATACACAAGATGAGATTAAACAAGGTGCTTTAAACAGAAAATAAAAGTCTCCCCACCTCTAAAAAGACACAAATTTTATCATAGAGAGTAGACGTTTCCCTGTGAGGTTGTAATGGTGAGCTGCCTTGCTGAAGGGCACCACAGCAGCAGCTACAAACACTGAGCCTGACTCTGTAGTGATAAGGTTGTTCCTGTGTTAGTGTGTCTGCAGCTCTGCAGTTCCCACGCAGTCATCCATCATGTGATTCCTGACGGTGGGAACAGCGACATAGAGAGAGGGCTTGTGTCTGCAGCAGCGGTGAATTCTGGGAAGGATACGCATCCTTAGTGAGGACAGAAGGTTGATTCTCCTCTCTTATTAAGTTAACATTTTTACCCCTCCAGTCGTCTTCAGCGTACTGGAGGAGTCAGGAAGGTGTGTGTGTGTGTGTGGTTGTGTGTTGCCTGTAGGAACCTTACAGACAGTTTGATGAATTTATCTCCAGCATGTGTTTGAAGAATAAATTCTTCCATTTCCTTCAGTTTGTCGTTTCCTCTGTGATGACAGAGGTAATCTCAGGTCACGTCTCCTGTCAGTCACGTCCGCACCTGAAACTCCTTCAGGACATTATTGTTCATTCCATTTACGCCTGTCAGACGTTATTAGAGAATCACGTCCAAATCGCCGAATTCCTGAGAAGCGTTTATATTCAGATTAATTTTAAACGTCTTTGAAATGCGAACTGTCACTCCCAACAGTTTTTTGAAATTGTTTGTTGTCTTATTTAGAGTCAGTACAGTTGTGAAGCATGACTTCTATATTCACATTTCAAATATTTATTTAAATGATCTCATTGATGTTACTGAACATAAGAACTCACGACTCTCCTGGATAATGTAACGATCCTAAAGGTTTATATTCTGACACCAGTTTACAACACTTTCATGTTTTGTCTGTGATTTTGGCAGACAGTTCAGAATACTACAATACCCATGAGCCTCATCCGCCGTTGCTATGGAGACGAAGCCAGTCAGAGGTGTGAATCAGAGCGCAATGAATTCAAAACGCTTCATTGCTGAAGTTGTAAAATCAGTTTTCTCAACATTGTTATCCTTAGCTTCTGCGTTAGCGATGCACATGACCAAATTTTAACCTCAATGATTGGGTGTTTCTTGCTGAATTGCACCTTGGGAGTTGTAGTTAACTTCTACCTTGAACTCTTTATGTCCTCAGTCTTGTAGCTTTGACTTTTTACTAAAGAACCAGATATTTTCTAACAGCTGTTCATCTTTTGTTTTGATGATTTAACCAGGAGAGTTTCACATGTTGATCCAAACTGTAATCACTTACATTATCTATAGAAAAAATAATAAGATAAGTCCAGGACATTTTTAGCCTAGCTTAGCACAAAGACTGTAAGAAGGAAACTTCTAGCCTAGCTCCATCAAAATAGAAAAAACATGGCATCTTATTAGCTAACAAGCTAGCTGCATCCTGTAGTCTGCTGGTTTAGCTGACAGAGATCAAACCAGTCACTCCACTATGAGGTCAGGACTTTAGAGATGCTGCAGTTGTTGGTCCACAAATACGTCCAACGCTAACTACTGCTAAAACCACAGTGTCTCCTATCTTAACATTTCTGTTTATACATCTGTTCAATAAACAAGATAGAACATGTATAACAAACAGAACTGGGATTCTTGGAAGGTGATTTTTTTTTCTTTTTTGATGAAACTAAGCTAGCAGTTTCCCCCTGCTTGCAGTCTTTATGCTAAGCTAAAGCTAACCTGGCTCTATCTCTGCACTGGACACACACAGTAGAAGTGTGTTTTAATTGGCTAATCATTTAGTTAATAAAATGTTTTTAAAAAATTGTAAAAAAAAATTGGCATTCACTGATTAAACGATTGATCGACGATCAACTAATAATCGTTGCAGCTCTAAAAATAATATAATAATAATTCAAAATGGTTAAAAATGACCAAAATCTAAAAAAGTTTATGTAAAAATGCGACTTAAAACTGCATAAAAGTTGATTTATGACATTTTCTGGCAGACAACCATAACACGTATTATCTTGTATGCGTATACTCTTTGGTAGACACTATTGTGGCAGACAAACACAACGCCAACGTATGCATCTTGTGTGTGTTTACTCTTTGGTAGAGGGCGTATGACACCACTGACAGGCGACCAAATGAAACGGACCATTACGGATTAAAATTACAGATTTCTCTGGGTTTGAAAATTGCTGGAAACATTTGGGATAACGTAAGTACACCACTCAACAAAATATATAACACTGGTGGTCTGGCCGTTTAGACATTTTAATGTGGAATTGATACATATTATAGCTTTAATTCAAAGCTTTCTATGTTTGGTTTGAGCTCTCGGCAGCTGTGAGTTTAGCCGACCAAACTGGTCTTCTTCCCGCTGTTACATTCAGTTCAGCACTTTAATTTAACCACGGCACCTCTGGGGAACGTGGGGTTTGTCTTCCCAGTCAGATTGCATAATAATAAGTTTACTTGCAGCCAAAGCAAAGCACAGAGGGACTCCAGAACAAAGCAAAGAAAGAACCTGTGGTATTCTGAGTGCATAATGTACAGATTGGGCAATTATTTGTGTTCATTGTGTGCTGTTATTTTTTAGATGTAAGATTCAGTCAGAGTCAGGTCAAAGGGTTTAGGACCAGTTATTGCTACAGGCGGATAACTTAGTGGTGGAAACTCTGTTTCCCCCCCAAATGAATCAAAGCAGTGAAAGAGTCTAAGAGGACAGACATTAAAATACAAGGACATGATCCCTCACTGGCTTCCCACCCAATAACACAGACAGTTGAATATAAAGCTGGAAGTGCAGCTGCTGGACGCTGAACTCAGGTTTCTGGTAGAGACGTCCCGAACCGAGCAAGGGGACATCTTTTTTGTGATTTTCTATTATTTATATCCTGTTATGATGTTGAATGTTAAACATGATCAATGTCACAAAACTTGAGGTGAACTTCAGCTTCAGCTGCTCTGGCTTTTTGTTTGCTTTCTCCTCATGACGATGTCAGATTGTTCGCAAATGCCAACAAACAGCTTTGTTGCTAAGGTGGTTGCTAAGGTGTTTCCATGTGTTGTTCAGCTCCAACATGTACGGATGGATTTGAGAAGTTGACATTTGGAGTAAAGAAGGAGAAGAAGAAGTGAAATCCTGCTACTATAGTTTGTTTACGTAGCCTCCGGAGCCGGAGGAAGCTTCCTGAAGCTGACCAATCAGAACAGAGTGGGCTCATCAGGAGGCGGGCCTTAAAGAGACAGGAGCTAAAACGGCCTGTTTCAGACAGAGGCTGAACTGAGGGGCTGCATAAAGGACCAGTATAAGATAAATAAGGAGTTTTTTATTGGAAATCATGCAAAGATATTCCAGTAGAGCCCCAGAATATAAATATAGAGCTGGAAATGTGCAGCATATGTCTTCTTTGATAGATCGGTTTAAATATGTCTGGATAAAGATGTTGGCTGTTAACTTTAGGAACATAAAAGTTTTAAAACAGCCATAGTGTTGTGAAGTGTTTTTCCCTATTTTTTTAAGTCCAATTTCATTTTTTTCTTTAAACAATCTCCTTAATGTTACTGAGCAAAGACACAAAGACTCTCCTGGATAATCTGACAATCCTACAGGTTTAAGTTGTGGCCATCATATCATATCATCTTTGTTTCTGAGAAATCATGTTTTGGCATGATGTGACAGCTGAGAATACTACAAATACCAATAGTATGAAGAAGAAGCCAGTCAGAGGTGTGAATCAGAGCAGTAATTAGCTTTTGAATTTGTAAACAAAAAGAGCCACCATAGTCACTGAATTAGAGTGACCCAGAAGTTAAAATGATCAGAGTCAACATGGAGTTTTGAAAAGAAGGACAAGAAGAAAAGAGTTTCTCTGAGTTGAGGCCTCCTGCTGCGTGCTGACACAGATACTCTTGGCCTAAATATGTCCGAGCACAGCTCTCAACCTGTGTGAGTTTCTTTTGCAGAAGGCGTGAAAATGAACAAGAACTGATGATGGAGCTTCGCCAAGTTTTCCACACCGCACGCTGAGAAAATTCCTGATGCGACTGCATCAAACCGCGAGAGTCAACATCAGCTGATCTGAAAGTGCTGGTGAGGCGGGGGGGGGGGGGGGGGGGGGGGGGGGCAGTTTTTTACACACACACACACTCTTTGTGTACTGCTAATGGCAGTTTACACAAGACATCTTTCCAGGTTCACCATATCAAGATATATATTTGTTTACCACTCGCCTCATACATAAATCTTTATGTCAAGTAGAAATAAAGAAATCTCCAGTAAAAGATGAAAAATTTAAACTGCACCATTAAAAAATGGCTTAAAAATGATTTAAAGTTTTAAAAGACCACAGCTAATGAAGACTGCTTGTGCTGAGTTGTCAAAAAAACTGAATGTGCCCACTGTCCCCTGCAGGCCACCGTAGAATGATTCATGGAAGCCGATGAGAAAAGAAAACGGCAACCAACACAAACCACAGCAGGAAAATAAAAACCCAAAACAACAACATTGTTATAAACTGAACCAGAGGAAGATGAAGATCTGTCATCTTTCTGCAGGCCTGCAGCCAGTTTCCACTGAACAAAGAAACTTGTGACCTCCAAAAACTCCAGTCATGGTTATTTTCAGGCTTTCTGAGGTATAATTCAAAACATCATAAAAAAAATAAATCCATTGTCAGACCGCCTACATGTATGAACATCAATCTGACACAAACTTTCTATGACAATTTAAACCTCTCACAGCTCGTCACGATTCCTGATTCTTCACTTTCCTTTGTCCGTTCTGCCTCCGTCTCTGCTTTCAGTCCCAACACTCTGCCCATGGTTTCGTCTTTCTCCACCTGAGCACTAGATGCTCCCAGACTGTTTTTACCTGGTTTCCACACCCACCTGCTCACCTGTTACCACTCCCCATTACCTCATCAGTCCCAGTAGTTGACATACTGGTCCTTGTCAGATTGTCAATGGTGCAGCATGCCTTTGCAGTCTAGACATCCGGTTACCTCTTCCTGATTATAGTGGTGGAAGAAGTACTCAGATGCTTTACTGAAGTAAAAGTACCAATACAGCAACATAAAAATACTTCATTACAAGTAAAAGTCCTACATGAAAAACCCTACTACAGTAAAAGTACATAAGTATTATGAGCTTGATGTAGTTAAAGTATTGCAGTAAAAGTACATAAGTATTATGAGCTTGATGTAGTTAAAGTATTGCAGTAAAAGTACATAAGTATTATGAGCTTGATGTAGTTAAAGTATTGCAGTAAAAGTACATAAGTATTATGAGCTTGATGTAGTTAAAGTATTGCAGTAAAAGTACATAAGTATTATGAGCTTGATGTAGTTAAAGTATTGCAGTAAAAGTACATAAGTATTATGAGCTTGATGTAGTTAAAGTATTGCAGTAAAAGTAGTGGTTTGGTCCCTCTGACTGATATATTATTATATATGACATCATTAGATTATTAATAGTGAAGCATCAGTGTTAGAGCAGCATGTTACTGTTGTAGCTGCTGGAGGTGGAGCTAGTTTACACTACTTTATATACAGTTAGCTAGTTTAGTCCAGTGGTTCCCAACCTAGGGGTCGGGCCCCTCCAAAGGGTCAGCAGATAAATCTGAGGGGTGGTGAGATGATTAATGGGAGAGGAAAGAAGAAAAACCAAAGTTCTGATACACAAATCTGTTTTCAGTTTTTGGACTTTTTCTCTAATCTTTGATTTTTGCTGAAATATTGGATCATTTGAACATTTATTGAAATGAAAGCATGTGAGAAGTTTAGAGGGAAAAATCACTATTTGGTGGAGCTGTTAACAACTCATAGACATGTGAAATGTGACCCCGACTACACACTGCTTTTTGTAAGACGTCAAAAGACAAAAAGGTTGGAAACCACTGGTTTCATCTTTAACAATGTGTTGTATTTTAAAAGCTTGTTATATTATCCATTGTGTCAAATCTTCATCTGAAAAGTAACTAAAGCTGTCAAATAAATGTAGTGGAGTAGAAAGTACAATATTTCCCTCTGAAATGTAGAAAGTAGCATCACATGGAAATACTCAAGTAAAGTACAAGTACCTCAAAACTGTACTTAAATACAGTACTTGAGTAAATGTACTTAGTTACTTTCACTGCTGATTATCTTCTAGCTGTATTTGTGACCTGATACCTGTTTCCTCCTCATATCGCCTCGTTCACACACCTGTGACACATGCTATTGTGCATTAGCTAGTTCTGGGTGTTAGCGTGTTGTGTGTTGATGGTGAATACAGATGAATCCAGAATTCTCCATTAAATCCTCATGTGTCATTCTAAGCGCCGACCGGGGGGCCGCTATAGATCACATGATCTGCCTACACGAGGCCAATCATGAGCAGCCACCCCGCTGGTCTGTTAGCTTGGTGCTAGCGTTATGTTTCCTGGCTGAAATTCCACTTTTACAATATCGTGTAGAACTGAAATGTTGAGTTGATTGACAGAAATATAATTGGCAACTATTTTGATAATTAATTGATCGTTTCCAGCAAAAACATTCTCTATCTCTCCAATGTTGAGACTTTAATGTGGATTTAATGTGAATAGAGCAGCCTTTATTCACAGGAATCTTCACTGTGTCGCCCTGAAGCAGGTGACAAAGTCTTTTTTATTTTAAAGCTCAGACTGGGTTTGAACTCATGTCACATTAACATCAGTAAATCAAGTGAAGGCTGCTGCTATTTACAGAGCTGCTTCATTTCACAAAGCAAAGAGTAGCTTCATCTAATTACATTTCCCTCAAACAAACTCTGGACAGTAAGGCATCTGTCAGTAAACAGAGGGCAGAGAGGAAGAGATGCTTCAGTCTGCAGGAGAAGAAGTTTCCACTGTTGTTGTTGTCAAGTCACATCAGGATTACAGCTTTGGTTTGATATTTTTAGATAATGGTCCCAATATGAGACGAGTTTATACACCAGCACAAGACCTTCAAGACCTTTTGTTGGAGGAATAAAAACATATTTGTCTAAGAGACTTTTTTTCCATTAAACAAAGCAGCCATACAAGAACATTTCTGAGACAAAATGTCTTTTAAATTCCTGATTAGATTAGATTAGATTCCTGATTTCCTGATTTATATCGCTGCTTATCTGATCGGATAACAAGAAGGATGGTATTTGATTCCAACTTTCAACACCTGAAACTTTCTGCAGTCGCATTTCTGTTGTTGCTGGACGTTATGTTGGGGGAGAGGGAGTTTGTTTTTTGTGCTTTTTGAAATCCTTTTGAAAAGGTTCAGTACCCAGGAATTAAAAAACATGTTTGTTTCTGCATACGGTGAACATGATGCAGATTTGTGAGCTGCTGAGTGTAATGATGTTGAAATGTCCTGCAGTAAATGAAGCTGTTATATTACATGTTTCACAATTCAGGAAAAATATTAAGCAACAGCTGTGGAGCAAAAATTGTTTACATCATAAAGCCATGAAATGCCTGGAAGTTAATGGACTAAAATTTATACCTCCTAGTTGAATCTTTCCATGCAGATAGATGCCAACAAGTCCTACAAATGAAACAAGCAGATACGTGGTTTGACCATATGACTCCAGAATGATACATAGGAGTGTTTCCTAATCTGCAGCCGCTATCGGCAGTAGTCTGCAGGACGACATCATTCTGTCTGTGCTTTCCAAAACCGTCACACATCACTGTTAAACAATAATGATGTTTTATGATGTGACAACACTGTGGTTAAGGTCTGGTTAAGTTTAGGGAAAGCTCATGGTTTGGGTTAAAATTATCACTTTGTTAAGGTTTGAGAAACATGTGGTTGTTTTTAACAGGAGGACCGTCTCATAGATTCAGTCTGTGTCAGAGACAGCACTGGTGAAAGTTACTAATGACCTCCTAACTGCATCAGACAAAGGACTTCTCTTTGTGCTTGTCTTGTTAGATCTCAGTGTCGAATTCGACACAATTGACCATCACATCCTATTACAGAGACTGGAACATTTAATTGGCATTAAAGGAACTGCATTAAGCTGGTTTAAATCCTATTTATCAGACCGATTTCAGTTTGTACATGTTAATGATGAATCCTCCATGAAGGCAAAAGTTAGACATGGAGTTCCACAAGGTTCTGTACTTGGACCAATTCTATTCACCTTGTATATGCTTCCTTTAGGTAATATTATTTGGAAACACACATTTTTATTGTTATGCAGATGACACCCAATTATATTTATCAATGAAGCCAGATGAAACCAATCAGTTAACTAAACTCCAAGCATGCCTTAACGACATAAAGACCTGGATGACCTGCAATTTCCTGCTACTAAACTCAGATAAAACTGAAGTTATTGTGTTTGGCCCTAAACACCTTAGAAACACATTATCTAATGATATAGCTACTCTGGATGGCATTACCCTGGCCTCCAGCACCACCGTAAGGAATCTGGGAGTTATCTTTGATTAGGATATGTTCTTTAACTCCCACATAAATCAAATCTCAAGGACTGCCTTTTTTCACTTACGTAATATCACAAAAATCAGGCACATCCTGTCCCAAAAAGATGCAGAAAAACTAGTCCACACATTTGTTACTTCTAGGCTGGATTATTGCAATTCCTTATTATCAGGCTGCCCTAACAAGTCTCTAAAGACTCTCCAGCTGGTCCAGAATGCAGCTGCACGTGTTCTGACTAAAACTAGAAAAAGAGACCACATTTCTCCCATTTTAGCTTCGCTACATTGGCTTCCTGTAAAATCTAGAATAGAATTTAAAATCCTTCTCCTAACTTACAAAGCCCTTAATGGTCAGGCACCATCATATCTTGAAGATCTCATAGTACCGTATTATCCCACTAGAACACTGCGCTCCCAGAATGCAGCTTACTGGTGGTCCCTACAGTCTTTAAAAGTAGAATGGGAGGCAGAGCCTTCAGCTATCAGGCTCCTCTCCTGTGGAACCATCTTCCAGATTCAGTCCGGGGGGCAGACACCCTCTCTATGTTTAAGAGTAGGCTTAAAACTTGGATCAGCCCTTAGTTATGCTGCTATAGGCCGAGACTGCTGGGGGATTTCCCATGATGCACTGAGCTCCTGTCTCCTTCCAAATCCAGAGTCTGAGGGGATGGTCCTGTGGGTGTCCAGGCAGGACACCCACAGGACCCACCTTCACCTCTGTTGCTGTTGTTGTTATTATTATTATTAGTCATATCTCTATTATTGTTGTTATTATGCTTCTCTGTGTCTCTCTCCCTCCTTCTTTTTCTCTCAACCCTACCAGTCAAGGCAGATGGCGTCCACCGAGAGTCCGGTTCTGCTTGAGGTGTCTTCCTGTTAAAGGGGAGTTTTTCCTTGCTGCTGCTCATGGAGGAATGTTGGGTCTTTGTAAAACTGTTAAAGAGTTCTGTCTAGACCTGCTCTATGTGAAAAGAGCCCTGAGATGACTTCTGTTATGATTTGGCGCTATATAAATAAAATTGAATTGGATTGAGTTATTACCTGTTTATGAGCTAGTGTGCTAAATTAGACTCTAATACTGATGTTTCACTGTGAAATGAGCCTTTAACTATATCTGCTACAATAAATGTAATATGCATTATCCCAGTTAAATAAGTAAATATTTACTTCTTTCTGATTAACATCACACACAAAGCAATCTGTTGTATTGTATTATATTGTTTATATTTAATGTTTTCCTGTTTTTTAGTCTTCATTTTTAAGTTGTTGGTTCAAATTAATTTCTGTAACCAGTTTTTTCCTTAAAACAGCTGGCCATTGTAGTTTTTAACAAACAGGAGGGAATAATGCATTTGTTGGGGACTATTTTCAATAGCGGATGAATCTCTAGTGAGTATTCTGGCAGCAGGACTTTGTGTGGGATTGTCAGTAGTTTTTGGACAACAATGGAGCTCCATGGCACAGAGGAAGAAGATATATTACAGACAATACTGGGTAGTCGATCAATTCGTTGTTGGTTTGAGTCTGCACATGTGATTTGTTGACAAAAAGTGAAATATACAGTCAGATATTTTGTAGTAGCTTGTTTCCTGCCTGCAGCTTGCTGCGGATAAAACAGATGAGTCACTCTGGGGAAGCAGCAGGGCCGAGCTGCTGGCCGCTGATGAACCTTTGTGGTTGTTTTGAGGTTTCAGCGGCAGGCGTTTGTTTCGAAACGCTCGCTCTCTCCCCACTCCGTTGACCTCGAGGTCAGAGACAGAGGAAAGCAGAAAGCGTGGGAAGTTTTCACACAGAGCAGAGCTGGTTATTCATTCACAGGACGCTGGTTCTCATTTTTACACTACAATTACTCTGTTACACAGAAACACATGGAGAAGGAGACAGCAGGGTGATATTTACTTCATTAACTGCATTACCAACAAGTATCAATAGGTTCAGGGTCAAAGGTTACAACAGTATTAACTCCAGTGAGTCTGTATTATGACAGAAGAAAACACTAAAGTTATAACTTGTCCCTGGGAACAGAATAATGAAAGGTCCACTTTCTATGACGCCAATGGCCATTTTCAGTTTATAAACCTCTTTATTCATTCATGTTGTTATTCTGTGCTTAGCCCAACATTGGCATTAGTTGGTAGCCTCTGTTGCTGTCCTGTTTATTTAGCTTCTAGCTTAGCCTAGCTTAGCAGTTAGCTTTCGTTATCCACAGTTAACGCAGCCTCATTAAAACAATGGTGTTCACAGATCCAATGTCCAATGATATTATTACTGATATAAATTATGGGCAAAATGCGACCAGAGTTGTAAAGTACCCTGATATGAAAACAGTTGCTGATGAACATATCAAGTAAAAAGTTCCCGTGTGAATGAGTTAGACAGCAGTGCTCTGAGTCAAATTTTATGATTCACAACATTGAACAGTGTGTATTCATAATGTTATCAGATCTGGGTTATATGAGCGGTGTACAGTGGGAAAGGAGTGTAACAGTGACAGATAACTGGGAGGCTAACAGGTGGTTTTACACTTAAGAGCCTACAGGAATTCTTAGTCAGTCATTACTGGAAGATTCAACCTCCACCCAAAATCTGAGTATCAATCACTTTCCCTCCTGAAAGCGTCTAACTGGTTAGATTCTGGGTGCAACTCTGGTCTAAAGGTGGCTGCTAACAAGCTGTTTCTCAGCCAGGTACAAACCCACAAAATCCCAATTCATGGCTGCCAAATCTGGTAAATATGGGCCAGCAGCAGCACGTATTTGTTCAACTAGTGCTGGAAGATAAGTGAGTGTGTCAGCATTCAGCCACAATTGGCACAACTTGGCCTCACACCTGCAGGTTGAATGTCGTTCAAAGCAAATATTAGGGGTGTTTCCATCTACTTGTTTTTTTTTTTATCTGTATTTTAATTATGGACATTAAAATGGACTGGAAACAACAAAAACTCCTAATATTCACAAAACAGGAGTGGATGGAAACAAACATTCACTACATTTTCTTTTGTAGATTTACTTGATATCTGGTCAAAATTTGTACTACATTTGGATGGAAACCTGGCTGGTGTCACTGAGTAACACAAAGATACAGGTTCTTCTTGTTGTCTTCATATTCTCTTGAAGTCTTTAGCTTCAGTGGTGGTGACTTTACTTCTACTACTGTACTACTATCGCTGTGGGTGTGTCAGTGTGCAAGCTAGCTAATAGCTCATTAGCAAAGTTTGTGCTAATGAGCTACGACTTTCACCAACAATTAACATGATTTTGTACGAAGCACAGCAAGTCAGTTTTTGGCAAACTTGTACGGAGCTTCCAGGCAAACTTCACTTTCATTTGCATAAAGTTACAGTTTTCAACTTTTGACCCCTCACTTTTATTGCTGCTATCTATCCCACAATGTTTTCAGAGATTCTTCATTTATGTCCCATAATAAATGAACAGCTCCTCTATGCGCTGCACCACATTCAGTGGATCTTCACATATGGGCACTTTCACTGGGACTCACAACAAATTCTACCTATTTATGATATTTTACATACATATTTTAGGTATATTGATGGTGTTCATCATGCTTCAAACCAGTAAGCTGCAGTCAGACCAAAATCAGCCTAATAAAATTTACTCGAATGTTGTAGCCAAAGGTAGGACGTAGAAGAAATAGCACGTGTAGGGTTGTAACATGGATGTTTAAAGAGAACTTGATACAGCGTTGGAGGTGGTGCCCCATTCATTCCTATGAAAGTTGCTCAGTGGCACATGAAGCCAAAAAAAAACCGTTCCTGCTGTAAAGAAATTACCTGTGTGAAAACATACAGGTACACTCTATGGGCTGCATGCGCCCATGAAGCATGCTCACTAGAGACTTCTGCTGGCCGAGACGGCTAACTTCCGGGTTAGCCCTCCGGCTAACTTGAAAGGGGATGAAATGATTCAACCATGTGGCTCCTCTAGACTTTCGAAATGTGATCCGAGCGAATGGATCAAATTCTGATAGTGAAATTAATCATTTCACAGGGGTTGTGACTCTCAAAAAAATGTATCTGTTGATTTACAGATGTCTCTTTCACAGTGTAAGTCTATGGGAAAAAGTCTTTTTGGGCCCCAATAGCATCACGTGACGTCATAATTACACGGTTTGGTTGCTATGTCAAATTGGCTTCAAAGCCCGGCGCTGTTCCTGAGGACTTGCTTTCGACCCCTCACCTTCATTGCTGTTATCTATCCCACAATGCTTTGAGAGATTCTTCATTTACATCCCATAGAAAACGAACAGCTCCTCTACGTGTTGCACCACATTCAGATGGTTTTCACATGACACATATGGGTGTTTCTGGCTCTGCTTTTGTGTGTGATTGTGTGTCAACTGGGACTCACAAAAATGTTTAATTCTACCTATTTATTATATTTTACATACATATTTTAAGTATATTGATTGCTGAATGTTCAGACGGAGAACATTGAGTCAAATTGGTTGTTATTACTGTGCAGTTGACACTGACGATTCAGAATGAGCCATAATGTTAACTGGCGGTAGTTTCAGACGTTAACTTTATTAGTGTGCTCACAAGCTAGCTAGCTAACGGATAATGTTAGAAATCATCTCTGAGCTAGCTTGCTTGCATGAATGTCATTTTTCTGGTGCTTTTAAAGTTAGTTAATGTTGTTTATGTGACTCATAGTTATAGGAAAGTCGCTTTAAGACTTAGAGCGTCTCTGGTTATAGTTCCATGGTGTGAGCATGACGATGTTTGCTAGCAAGCTAGCTAGCTCAGAGATTATTGGTTAATGTTAGCTCTCTGAGTTAGTCTGCTTGCACACTTGTCAGCTAACGAGCCAACAGATGCACTTTATTATTTAGTTAAAGTAGTCAGAATGTTTGTTATTCTGATAGAATTGAGCTTTATTGTATATTTACAGAACATTTATGGACAGTTGAAGCATTGGAACAGAAAATGTGACTTATGCACTGTTTCTCTTACTGCAGCCACTGAACTTCTTCAAAGTTGTTTTTGGTCTCAGATTGTTATCTCTTACCTGTTTGCTTCTTGCCCAGGTGCACAGATTGGAGGGATGGCCTGATTTAACAATATCTGTATTGTATGATTCTTCTTTCATTGCTTGATAGATATGATGAACTGTCCTCATGTAGTTCAGAGACTGAAACAATGTTTTGTACATTTCTCCTCATATCTGCTTTGCTATAACTTGAACATTTACTTTGGAAAGTTCTGGTCATCATGACTGAGTCTTTGCCTCAGGTTTCATTAACTGACCGAGAGTCGTCTCTAAAACAGGTGCATTATATTGAAATCTGTGACTGTGCATTCTGAACCATTATTATCAGACGCTACAATAAACGACCCAACTAATTAGGTTGCGTCTAAAGGTAACATTGTGTACGTAATTGAATTGAGGTTTACCAGAGTGAAAGGGGTTGGATATTTTGTGGTGTAAAACTCATGTTACTAGTAATTCATTAAAGGGATTATTGTTGTAAATTGAAATATCATATATGTAAAAATAATAATATATGAATTGTTATCAGGGCCGTTGAACACTGTTGCAAAGTGCTGTATGTATGTATGTCACATTCTCATTAGGGGTTGAGCCCCCCTAAAGGTCTGATCCTAGAATCGCCCGTGGTCCCGCTGATTACTGCTGATAGAGGCTCCAGGTTAGAAAACGCTCCTATGTGTCGTTCTGGAGTCACATGATCAAACCCCGTATCTGCTTGTTTAATTTATAGGACTTGTTGGGAATATTGATGTTCATAGAACCAATTGTGAACCTCAAACCTGGTTCAGGTCTGGTCCTTGTGTTTTCGGGGGGGTCAGTCTCATGCTGGTCTGATCACAGCAGCGGGGGGGTGGAGGGGTTGGGGGGTGGTGGGGGGGGGGGGGGGGGGGGTTGGGGCTGGTGTTTAGGGTGGGGGGTGGGGGTGAGGGAGGCGGGGTTTGGGTGGTGTTTTGTATCTTTTTCAGTGACAGCAGTCCAATAATCTATTCATGGGGCTCCTTGAGGGGAAAAAGGGCCCAGCTGCTCTAATTTGAGAATAAAGAGGAGGCCACCTTTGTTCTGTCGCTCAGGCTCTATTTCATGAAGAAACATCAGCCACCTCCCCCTCCTCCCAGCACCCCCCCCCCCCCCCCCCCCCCCCCCCCCCCCCGCCCCCCCCTCCCACACCGCCTCCTTTCATTCCTCCACTCACCCACGTTTCACACATCCACATATTTTGCTTTAAATTTACAGAAGCTCTTATAATTTCATATCACACATTATACAGTTTGATGTGTTTTTGTTGATGCTGGTAGGTTTTAAAATATATTTTGTATGTATGTTCCCACTTCAACTTTGTTCAATATTTTCTATATTTTTGGTCTCATTCTCTCCACAGTGCTCTCTTTATGTCCTCTCAAATAATACATGAAAAGAAAATGATGTGAAATAAAATATTTAAAAATATAAATATTCTATGTAGCTCAGCTATCTCTCAGGTTAAACGTTATAAGAGGCAGAAATAAAGTCCAACAGAGTCCAGAATGAGAAACATAACAAGAAAAAAAACATCAAACTAAAACATAAATATGAATAAAGAAAAATCTGAATAAAATGTATTTATAAAAGTGATGTGAAAGATTTCATGAAATGGCAAAGGAAGAGGAAGAAGATAAAGAATCATCATCATCATCATCATCAGGTGGTTATTTTGACAGCAGCTGCAGGAATCTGTGGATGACTTGTTACACAAGAGTGCTTTATTTTATTTTTGATTTTTTGTTGTTGTTGTTGATGAAAGAAAACAGAACGTTGCAATTATTTCCTTATCTCAGAAAAATAAATACTTTTGATCATATAGTGTAAACAGAACTCTTCACATAATTAATTAACTAAACAGAAAATAAACCATCTGAAAATGATTAACTAAACAACGATTTTATTGTATTTTAATTGCGTGTGTGTGTTTTTTTTTAAGAGGCCCAAAAACATCTCAAAAATGAGATGTTGTTTTTTTGCTTTTTTTTATCTCAATAACTTGTGTTATATATTGTTGGTTAAGTTGTTATTACAGAGCTCCTGAAGTCCTGAAAGACGATTGTTTTAAAATCTCAAACGCACAAAAAACAAAGTGCAAAATGGAGTCCTTATCTCATAATTACAAGAAAAGATCTTGTAATTATCTGCTTCTGCATAACATAATCCAATTTTATAAAAAAAAATGAATTTAAAATATTTAAAAAAAAAAAAAAAAAAAAAAAATATATATATATATATATATATATATATATATATATATATATATATAATCATTTGGGACCTCCGGGACTCCATACATTATGGATTTTGTGGATTTTTTCTTTTCTTTTCATTTCAGGGGAATGTTGTTTGACATTTCAGAGCCACCATACAAGAAGAAGCCGCAACATAACTGAAAAATTACAGAAAAATTGGGGAAAGAAGCAAAACATTTGAATATTTATTTGAACGGTAAACTCCTGTAAGACTTCTTCTTCTTCTTCTTCTTCTTCTTCTTCTTCTTCTTCTTCGTCTGTTTGTATAATTATCATTCAGACGTTAAAGTCCTCTCATGTCAGTTTTGGGGGTTTTTAGCCTCCATGTGTGAAGGCACTTCTCCACCTCCCTGTGAACTCACTGTAAACAAACCGACCTCATGAATATTAATCAGTGGGCGGGGTCTGTCGGTGGATATTACCCAGCCTCCTGCGGGGCCGCTGAAGTGCTGTCCGGGCTCCAGCTGCAGCCAGTCGGGCTCCAGACCGTGTTCAGCGGAGACGATAATAAAGAGAATCAGGACAATAGCAGACAAAAGGTTTCCGTGCAGGAAGGAGGCAGGACGTCGTCTTTACTGTCAGGACTTTGTGGGGATCTTTTTTTTTTTTTTTTTGGAAAGAAAAGCTTGTGCATGTCCCATCCGGAGGAGTATAAACCCGGAGCGGAGGGTCGCACCGACTTCCAGTGAACCCCCGAGAGCCGCCAGGCAGCAGCCCGCCGCCGGTATGACCCTCACCCGGAGCCCCGTCCTCCTCCTCCTCCTCCCCGCTGCCTTCAGCCTGCAGCTCCTGCTGCTCTCCGCCCGCATCAAGGTACACCAGACTCCCGCCGATGTTTGTGTCATTCAGGTTTTGGCTGGATTAGTTTGAGTTGTGGAGGAAGAGACAGAAACATGTAATAAATCTTTCTTTCATGTTCTGGATAAAGAATATGCAGCTTCCTCCCGCTGACAGCTCATTAATCTGCATTTACCTGCTTTAAAGTTGAAGTAAAGTTGTGTCAAGTTGCAGAAGTGAACTGAAACTTGTCATTTTAAAGTTTAAAATATTGAATTATTCATATTATGGTGAAATATGCCTTGAAAAAAAAACAACTTTCAAGAGATAAAACGGTTGAATGAAGTTCTTTTAATGTCCTAAATTCATGTAAAGTGATGAACTTGCTTTGGATTTCTACTAAGTTTGAGAAAGTTTTGCTCTAAACCAACACAATCCTTTACATTTGAACTTTTACGTGAATAAACGACTTTAAGGGCTTTAAACTTACTGAATTTTCTACTTTTCAAACCAAATGTTACTAAAACTCCTCAGTCTGCTCTCATGTTAAAAAATGAGTTTATTTTTAAGACCTGTGTACATTATTAAAACATTTTAATGAGATTCTGGTTCCGTAATGTTGGTCAGGTTTTGGATCACATGAGAGCAAACTGTGGTCGGGACTTTAATTGTTGATGCATGTGTCAGAATTATTCCAGTTTTGTTGAATTTAAAGAGTTTTTCTGGCAGTTTTTTTTTTCTGTGAGTCTGATGTTGCTTCAGGGAGCGATGAAGTCGTAAAGTAAAAGTGTCCCGAACATGATGGATTCAGGCTGTTTCCTGCTGTGTGTGTGTGTGTGTGTGAACACTGACTCTGCAGCAGCTGAACTCTGTGACACCAAACATATTCGTCAAAATCTGCAGCAGTTTTTCACCTGATAACATTGAACTTTCACTTCCAGGTGAAGATGTTGACCTTTTTCATCCGTTGCTGCAACGATTCATCTGTTGATCCTTTTTTTTCAATGACGTACTTGTTTGTTGTTGTTTGTCCAACGTAGATTCTCAAGTGTCCAAAGATCTTCAGCAAATCCTCACATGAGATGCTGCAACCAGATGATGTTTGATACATGATGTGAACAATTATCAAGTTACTTTTCAAGCAATTAAAGACAAACTATTGATCGTTTTAAGTTCTCCAATGTGAGGATTCCCTGTCCTTGTTATACATTATAGCAGACTTTCAGAATAAAAGACATTTAATGATGTCACCTTGAGATCTAGCAGATTGTGACGAGTTCTCTGGTGTTTTAAAGACCAGAAAACAATCTGCAGGTTGAATGATAATGAGAATAATCGTTAGTTGCTTTGTTACTTCATTCTAAATGATGCTAAAAGCTTCAACGAGGAGCTGCAACAACCAACATGTGGAACTCTAAAGCTTCTTCAAGAGGAAGTTTGGCTTCAACGTCCTCCAGTAACTGTTGAACTGTTGTTCTTCTCTGCAGGTTTCTTCAGCTTCAGGACACTTTGAGTTTCAGATTTTGTCGATGCAGAACGTTAACGGGCAGCTGCAGAGCGGCGCCTGCTGCGACGGATCCCGGGACGCGACGGATCGGCGCTGCACGACGGACGAATGCGACACCTACTTCCGCGTCTGTCTGAAGGAGTACCAGCTGAAGGTGTCCTCGGCCGGGCCCTGCAGCTTCGGCACCGCCTCCACGCCCGTGCTCGGTGGGAATACCTTTTCTTTACGCAACGCCAAGAGCGACAAAGCCAGGATCGTGCTGCCGTTCAGCTTCGCGTGGCCGGTGAGTCCAGAAGTTTAGACGATGGAAGTTTTTTTGGTGCTTGTTGTGTCACAAACCACATGTTCAAATCCTGGATGAAAGATTTAGATCCAACAGAGTTCAAGTAAATCCACAATTAGCTTAAAGGACGACTTCACAACTGTTCAACTGTGTCTTAAACCAACATTCAGGAGCTCAAATGAACATTAAAGCTGTAATCATTCCTCCTGTTCATACTGACCATTAGAAGATCCCTTCATAATGACCTTACAATGGAAGTGATGGAGGACAAAATCCACAGTCTGAAGCTAATATGAAGCTTCAGCGTCCAAATGAGTCAAATCAAGTAGATATCTTTCAACGTTACAGTCTTTTTAGTGCCAAAGTTCCTCTTTTTGTTACTTTACTTCCACTGCAGCTCAACAGCCTGGTCGCCAGAATAAAACGTCGGCGCTGTACGTTTCAACACATGAAATACAGCATCTCAACATTTCTAAAGTGACGTAGTTCACATGTGATCTATATAGGAGGAGGGGCAGCAGAGAGCACGGTTCAAGACCACTTTGAAACTGACACCGAAACCAATGTCCGCTTCCTGTTTCAACCGACAAAAGTGGATGTTTTTAGCGAGACATTTTTTTAACCCAAACCATGATCTTTCTCTAACCCTAACCACATGGTCTTTGTGCCTAAACCTAACCAGACCTTAACCACAGCGTTGTCACACCATAAAACATCATTATTCAACGGGTAGAAATGTTGATATGCTGCGTATTTCACGTGTTGAAACGTATATATTCAACGTTTCTGTGGTTTGCAGAAACATTCCGACGTTTTCTTCTGGCGACTGGGTTGCAGCTCAACAGGGAAACACTGTCCGAGGAAACACACAGACTGTAAATGTGTCAGATATCCACTTGATATGACTAACTCAGACTGAAGCTGAATAGAAGCTTCACACAGACTTTTAAATGCATTGAAAGCACATTTGAAGGATCTTTTAATATCCAGTATGAACAGGAGGGATAATTACAGATACCTGACTGCTGGTTTAACACACTGGGAACACTGGGAACACTGGGAACTGGTCCTTTTAAATGAAAACTAAACCTTTGACTTGCAAAGAGGCAGCAAAACACGGCTGGTGGTTTGACTCAGTTGCCATGGAGATGATTTTGATGTCATCACATGAGCTATATGTCATCAGGTGGTTGTATATGGAGGTTCAAAGAGGTTTTCAAACTGTGAGCTTCCTCTCCAGGAGAACACACACACACACACACACACACACACACACACACACGATACACGTTTTATAGACTCAGTGTGACTCAGACTTCCTGAAGATAATCATCATCATCATCATCTCTTAATCTGCTTCCTGAATGAACCTCCATAAATCTGCTCGAAAATCACAGACAAAAGACGCTTCTTATAACTGCAGAACATCCAGAGAATCATCCTCAACGTTATACTTCCTGCTTACATCCCCCCAAAATACATCCCCCAAAGCATTATGGGAGCTGTAGGTCCAAAACTGTGAGTATGATTATCTCCCAAATCCAAGTGAGACAAGCGACAAAGAATAATAAGTGGAGTGACAAATATTTTTAAGACATCACTAATGTTCCTCAAAAAAACCCCTCTAGTATCATATTCTATAAGATTTAATTCACACACTTTAAACCTTTACATATTTGGATTTATTAACTATTTATTGGTTTTATTGGTTTCTTTGGTGTGTGTGTGTCGTGCAGTCGATGTGTGTTCTTGGACTTTAATGATTCTTTGTGTATCGATATTCTGGGTCCGAGTGGAGCGTCTCTTCATGACTATATCTGGTGTCAGTGTTGACTCTCTGTGGGTCCCGGCAGACACAGCTGAGGTTTGTGGTTTTTCCTCGGAGGAGGAGGACAAACGCCGGCGGGCAGATGATTGTTGTCGTCTTCTTCCTTCTTCTTCGGTTGTTGTTGTTGTCATAGTTGTCTCTCCAGCGTGGCGGGAGGATAAAGGGCTGTTGTTGGCGTCGCTGCTCCGCCGGCT